>NC_041394.2:75807238-76034738 GCF_900747795.2 Erpetoichthys calabaricus
GGGAGAGGCAGTTGGGAACTGATTAAATGAGGATACGCATTAGAAAAAATAAAATTCATTCAATCCTGCCCTCTATGTGGCTTGCACATTTAGTTCGGTGCTAGTTCTCTGCTCGGCAGAGCTAGAGGTAATTTTGTGGTATATTTCATAGTACAGATTTATTAAATGAAGTAAGGTATTTGACTGAGTGTGGACTAAAAGTCAGGAGACAAAGTGTGAACCGCTGACGATTGTAGCTCAAGGTGATGTGAAGAAAGGCGTAAAATTTGATGCTTTATTGGTAGTCTTAAACTGAATAAAAAATGGGAGTCGTGTGTGCAACTTAAACAATGGCTTCAACAGCCATCACCACCCCCCTCGGGGGAGATAATACCTGTGGAGAATTTATTAAGATGTGCCAGTGCACGCCTATCAGGTGTCGGGCTGATGCTCTGATTATCGTATCTGGCAACTGAGAGGCGGTGATAATGGCTTATCTCTACCTTCAGGCTGCCATTTGTCATTTTTTGGCTGTGATACTGCTGTTTCTTCTCATATTTACAGGTGAAGGCTTTTGGACAATGAACCAGGCTGCACGGTCAGTTGCTCTATTTAACTGTCACATTTTCTCTCTCGATTATTCAGGCACACATATTATATTATTTGTTAGGACTTACAACTGATGCATAAACACTTTTTAAAATAAATGGATGGTTTAAGTTTAAAAGAAAAAAAAATCCTGCAATAGTCTTTCTTCTGCTTTAGTGAAGAAATATTAGAGGTCCACTGCAACATTATTAGCAGCGGGACCCATTTGAGTCACCATGGCCCAGTGTTGCCACCTTCTTTAATTTCACATCCCAACCAATTGAGGCTGTTCAGAGCCCAAGTAGGGGATATATTCACTATAAAGTAGGCGTACCTTATTATGTGGCCACACAGTGAAGAGCACATCAAGTCAGTCAGAAGTAATTCAATGAACTCAATGAGGGGCAGAGAAGTACGTAAGAGTCGTACAGGATATGTACGAGGGAAGTGTGACAGTGGTGAGGTCTGCGGTAGGAGTGACGGATGCATTCAAGGTGGAGGTGGGATTACATCAGGGATCGGCTCTGAGCCTTTTCTTATGTGCAATGGTAATGGACAGATTGACAGATGAGATTAGACAGGAGTCCCCGTGGACTATGATGTTTGTTGATGACATTGTGATCTGTAGCAATAGTAGGGAGCAGGTTGAGCAGACCCTATGCTCTAGAGAGGAGAGGAATGAAGGTCAGTAGGAACAAGACAGAGTACATGTGTGTAAATGAGAGGGAGGTCAGTGGAAAGGTGAGGATGCAAGGAGTAGAGGTGGAGAAGGTGGATGAGTTTAAATATTTGGGATCAACAATACAGAGTAATGGGGATTGTGGAAGAGAAGTGAAAAAGAGAGTGCAGGCAGGGTGGAATGGGTGGAGAAGAGTGTCAGGATTGATTTGTGATAGACGGGTATCAGCAAGAGTGAAAGGGAAGATCTACAGGATGGTAGTGAAACCAGCTATGTTATATGGGTTGGAGATGGTGGCATTGACCAGAAAGCAGGAGACAGAGCTCGAGGTAGCAGAGTTAAAGATGCTAAGATTTGCATTGGGTGTGACGAAGATGGATCCATATTACTAACCGAGAATGTTAAACTGGATGGACGCAGGGACATCCGGCCATGGGCCGTGGACGCAAAAGATGTACTGCGCAGGCGCCCCAAGAAATACGTACTGCGCAGGCGCCCCAAGAAATGAGGCGCCGCGACCACAGAAAAAAGGAGTTAGCACAGAAAAAAGGAGTCAAACGCCGGGGACACACACAGCGCTGCACAAAACCCATTGCACACGAAACTAGCACACAAAAAAAAGAAGCCGCTCGCGCCCCACAAATCCCACACCCACCTCCAAGCAACATCCCCCCCCCCCCCCCAGACGCCGGCAAAGCACACAGCGCAGCACGAATCCCATTGCACACGAAATGGGACGCACACAAAGAGGAGGATTCAACAAGCTCCTAGCACACCAAAAAAAAAAAGCCATGACCGCCACACAAAGCCCATTAGACACGAAACGGGACAGACTACGGACATGGCACACGAAACGTTCACAAAGACGACGATTCAGACCCACAAACACACTAACATCAATAAGAAGTGACACCCAAAGCCCCATTTCTGAAGGAACAGTCCGTATTAAACATACGTCATCTCAACACCTTCACACTATGCAGCATAGGTGGATCTCCTTACACTGAAGCACTATTAACCGTTCAACTGCAGAAAAGGCTCCATATTAACAGTGAGTGCGATCCTCCTTATTACTTATCCATATTTCTCACACTGAAGAACAAACAAGTCATAAATACACGATCACAGGTACAAAACGATACGGCTCGGATAACGGGACCAAACACACGAACCCGCATGAAAAAACAAAATACACGGCGGCGCATACAACGCGCTTCTGAACCTCCGGAAGAAAAAAATGTCTCGGCTCCAAAAACGCAAAGCTCAACTAACACATTAACAGAAATGAGCGCATATGGACAGACACACTGAACGTAGACGCGTACAGCGCGCGTCTCAAAGTGCTGCATCGAAACAGGCACGGATTCAAAACGAAACACCTCCCGTCTCAGACATACAGAAACGGCAGCGAAGGGACAAAATAAATAAACGTAGACGTCTATACCGCGCATCTGGAATGCCGAAAAACAAGCAGGCAAGGCTCCAAAAAGAGAAAGCTCAACTGACCGACATACAAAAACGGGCAAGGCTCAATACAAACAATGCACGCAGTAGACTACAACGGGCTTCTCACACAGCACAGGCAAATCGATTACAGCTCCAAAACAACACGTCCCAAATACTGGACATACAACGACGCGCCTCTCAAACGGCACAAGCAAAAGATACATGTCACGGACATCAACGACAGACACCTGCTAAACACTTGCGCCAGTTAGCTGACAACGCATAATGAGTCCACTATTCAGGAAAATTCATTGGGATTAATGAATGTCATTTGCAATCATTGTCATTCACTTAACTTCCCTGAAGAAACAACTGACAATACAAGTAATGAATTTACACGTTGTTGTCAAAAGGGTCAAATTAGACTGCCTCCTTTACATTCATATCCTGAATATCTACAGAACCTTCTAACTAACGATGTACCTGAAAGTGAAAACTTTATGAACTGCATTAGATCCTACAAATCGGTATCCACTATAAACATGAACAGTGGCACTGCACATGACATCCGTCTTGCAAAACTGTTAATTATTGATGAATGTACAATAGCATCCAGTCACTTACTCAACACCATTCATAAACTTCTACAAACGTTGATGAATAATAATATTCCCTTTGCGGGAAAGGTACTTTTATTAGGAGGAGATTTTAGACAGTGCTTAGCTATTGTTCCACATGCCATGCGCTCAGCTATTGTTCAGTCCACCTTAAAATACGCGGACAATTGGCATTGCTTTCAAAAGATACAGTTAGTACAAAACATGCGATGTCCACATCCAGATCATAACAATTGGTTATTACATCTGGGAGATGGTACACTCACCAATACAGATGGACTTCACCCAGATATTAGTACAATTCCTCAAGCCTTTATCTGCGACGACTTAGTTACAGAGATATTTGGAACAGCAATCTCATTAGACCAAATGCCCCTTTTAACACAACGCACTATATTAGGTCCAAAAAATATTAATGTGGATCACATAAATAACCAAGTCATTGCATTACTTCCTGGAGAGACACAACTCTTTCTAAGCTCTGACAAAGTTGACTCTGATCACGACAATGACCATCTTCATTGACCTTACAAGTTCTGACCTGAAATTACCTTTTACACTTAAATGGCGTGTACAAAGAAATTTTCCAATAACCCTTTACACTGTGCCACACACTTTATTGTTTGCTTTCTATTTGCATCATCTACACCTTCACACTATTCTATATCTCATTCATACATCACGCTCTTTCTCATTTCCCAACACCAGGGGTTGGCGAGCGAAGCGAGTAGGGGGCGGAGCCCCCTAGTAGGATTAGAAATGAGTACATTAGAGGGTCAGCTCAAGTTGGACGGTTGGGAGACAAAATCAGAGAGGCAAAATTGCGTTGGTTTGGACATGTGCAGAGGAGAAATGCTGGGTATAATGGGAGAAGGATGCTAAGGATAGAGCTGCCAGGGAAGAGGAAAAGAGGAAGGCCTAAGCAAAGGTTTATAAATGTGGTGAGAGAGGACATGCAGGTGATGGGTGTAACAGAACAAGATGCAGAGGACAGTAAGATATGGAAGAAGATGATCTGCTGTGGCAACCCCTAACGGGAGCAGCCGAAAGAAGAAGACCTGAGGGGCAGACATTGTGGCACGGTGGTTGGTGCTGCTACCTCATGAAACAAGCATTCTGGTTTCCAGTCCTGATCCTGGTCTTTGGCCATGTGGAGTCTGCACATTCACATCATGGCTGCTTAGATGTTCCTTACACACTCCTGAAGACATGCAGGTTGGGTTAACTGGTGACTCTAAACTGTGAGTGTGGGTGGGCATGCAGGGCCTGCGATCAGCTAGTTCCTCTCCATGCCTGTTTCCAGTCTTGTGGCAGCACTGGGCACAATCGGCTGTAGGACCTGCAACCCTGAATCAGGTTAAACCGGCTAGAGAATGTTACCTTATGTGGTGTTAATTTCATGTACATGTCTGGAGTGAAATTAGCATTGTGAATTGTAAATAAAGCTACACCCTTTCAAAGAAATCTGGCCAGCCAGATTCTATTATCTTTAACAAAAGGGGTCAATTTATCTTTCTTTTGCTCCTAGTGAATATTCACTTGATCCCGCTGTTTCCATCACTGGGTCATATGCATCCAAAGCTCATCCCACGTCCCTTAATCAAACTGATCACTGCACAAAGTAATGATCGCCAGGTCAATATTTATTTTTGGGTTAGTGGCAGCTATTGATTTATACATTACATGACACACTTAACAAACTTGTGGTGAGGATTTTGCTTTTGGCACTGCGGTTGATTATAATCTAACCTCGATAGAGCCATCTATCTACATGCTCACCAGGTGCAACAGTTACATACCCATGTAAGTAACCCCATGTACCCCCCCCCATACACATTTTTTAATCTTGTTTTTATGCAGATCGGAGATAAAAGATCTGATAAAACACATGTCTATGGTGACCAGCAATGTGCCACAGCTAGGAATATCAAAACATCCATGAAATAAATCTCACCATACTCGTATTACATAATCCACATATCAAGTCATCCAGTTCTATGCCCACAACATTCCAAACACAAGTATTTTCACTAATTTATTATTAAACAAGTCACTTCTGGAAAATAAGTTTGGAGATGTAGACACGGGAGGATGGCTAAACTCCACAGAAGCAACAACTGGGCATGGAATTTAACTCCAGGATGCCGGATCCATGAGGCAATAGTGCTAACAACTGTGCCACTGTACTTCTCTACTTTGAAACATGCCGTAGAAAATAAAAAAGGTAGTGCACACCAGACTGGCAACAGAAAATTGCTTCATGGGCTCTGCCTTCACTCAGAGCTGAGATGGTGTTTGATTTGAGGGTCTCCAGGACTGTGTGATGCCAGGCAGAGTGTTCTAGCTCATTTTTTTTTATTTGCAGATGCTTGCATTTGGGCTTCAGTTTTAGAGGGTCATTCCGGACAGTTTCCGAATTCATCATTGATTTATTTACTTTTTTTTCCCGCCTCATGGCCTGTCACGTAATACTAATTACAGTGATTGACTGGCTCTCTGCCAACCTGGCCCGCAGGCCTGAAGAGAAATGTTTCTTTATGACTTCGATCAATGGCTCCCTGTGTTTTTGGGTGTTAAACTTCATGTTAGCTGGAGAAAGTTTTTTAGTCTTGTTTGTTTAGGAGTTTTATGTTTCGTCAGTAAATGTTTAGTTTTTCCATGACATTCGGAAACAGCTGAGTAACTTGGCAACACGGAGGTCAGCACTGTGGCATTGAACCTACGTTTTCAGCTTGCAGAAGGCTTTTTTATTAGCTACTGCACAGTGAATATCCTTGCAAGAAGTTACAGGATAGACTCAGTAAAGTCTGCTAGGTCCAGGAATGCACTAAAGTACAAGATAGACAATCATTTTATCCTTTTTAAAATCTGTTGGTGTTTTAATGTGGGGGTAAAAATGTGCAGGTATTTATACGTAGTCTCCCTACAACAACAACATTGATTTCTATAGCACATTTTCATACAAATGATGTAGCTCTAAGTGCTTTACATGATGAAGAAAGAGAAAAGAAGACAAAATAAATAAGAATTAAAATAAGGGAACACTAGCATAGAATAAAAGTAAGGTCTGATGGCCAGGGAGGACAGATGATATATCAAGTACAAGGGTTGCTTCTTCGTTCAGTTTTTAGAAGATGTGATCACTAAAAACCGTAGAGTAATATAGGCTTTCTGATTTTAAACCAGTTTTGTTTTGTATTCATTTTTATATGCATGTATAATTAGTGTACTTAAAATATAAGAGAAACTTACATCACTAATATACTGCAAAAGCAAAAGGCCCTTTGCATGCTACCTCTCTCTAGTCCTCCCAAAACCCATTTATTCTCACTTCATTATGTTATACTAGACAAAGAGCCCGTTTCGACAACGTAAGATGAAACGGGCACGAGTTTGTGTCAGCAGTGTATGAAGAACAAATGATAAGTAACGAAGAAGTTATTTTGTAATGATTGTAGTCCGCTTTACTCATTACTGTACAGGCTTGTACTATTAGTTGATGAATTTTCCAGGCCTATAGTATAATATTGAATGATGAATGTTCCAGTACAATATGGAATAGTAATAAGTATAAACACCACAAACCTGATATAGATGTATTGAATGAATGCGTAATTGAATCAGAATGCGTAATTAGGCCTCAAGCTGTAGTCGAAATCGCCTTTCAGGCCTCTAGAGCTTTAATCAAAGTCGCCTTTCTCTTTGAATTTTTGTGGCCGTAAATCCGCCACCTGACGCGATGTTGGGGTTGGATGTTGGTCTCGTAAGGTTTTTCGGGCAGCTGCGCAGAAGGCGACTGCGCATTTGGCTTTGGACGTGCGCAGAAGGCGACTGCGCATTCGGCTTTGGACGGACATGAGTGAGTGAGTGAGGAGGCAGGCGAATTATGTATTAAGATAAACCCTATACTCAAGAAGTAGTGTAGAGTACATTTGATAAGCAGAGTGATATGTCTGTCAAAAAAAATCCCCCCATGATGCATTAACATCAGATGACCGTGACGGGTTCCTGCTGTGTGCCTAATTATGCCAGGATAGACCCCTGTACCCCAGCTCTGAATTTGGCTAAGCTCACTTGAGAATGTAATGTCATATCATGATTCAATGTTATGGCATCCCTGTTACCCATTGACAGGATTACCAGGCACCTCCCTGGGCAGTCACACACTTCTTTCTCAATTTTGGTGCTCAGGTTTATTTTGTAAAAAATCTTCATTTGTCCTGAATTTAATTACTCATGTAGTCAGTCCATCGACAGAGCAGTGCAAGGCGTAGTAGGAAGAGCACTTTTGAGTGTGCATCATTCAATGCATTAAGACCCACCAATCATACTGTATCAATTCTGTTCAAAACAGGCAATTTCAGACCAATCAGATTTCTGTATTTATGAAGTGAAGCTTAAGAACTGGGAATCGTGCAAGAGCAGAATCAAGGCGCTTAGTTCTGCAATGCCTTGCTTTAGCCATGTGCTTAGATAGACAGATAGATAGATAGAATTTTATCATCATCATTCATCCCCTGCAGAAATCAGAGTTTTTACAGAAACTCATTACAATAATACATATATACATACATACATAAATAAACACTAGAATGACTAAAAAGAAAGAAAACATATGACTTGGCAGCTACAGTCCCTGTGATGCATTATGCAGGCATATTGCTATTGGGATAAAGGAGCTCCAGTAGTGTTACTTGACACGCTTCTGCTGAATAATTAATTGACTGAAAGTCCTCGGTGTTGTTGTGTCAGAGAGAGGATGTGCAGCATTGTTCATAATGGCACTCAGTGTTGTTTTAACAACCTTTGCTACAACCTTCAGGGGCTCCAGAGTGCATCCTGTAACTGAACTTGCCCTTTTAATTAGCTTGTTGATTCGGTGGGCCTCTCTTGAAGTGATGTTACCGCCCAGCACACCATAGCATAGAAAATCTTACTGGCCATCACAGAGTTGTAGAAGATGTAAAGGAAGACACTATCTACTTTAATGGAACACACTTTCCCTATAGAGCAGAGTCTTCTCTTCCCTTTCTTGTATAGGTCCTCTGTGTTATAAGACCGGTCTAACCTGTCACTGATGTGCACCCTCAAGTTCTTGTAGGAGTTCACCAAATCAATTCCCTGAGTAGTGATCGGATATAGAAGCTCTTTGGTGTAGTGAAAGTCAATGACCACTTCCTTGGTTTTACCAATGTTAAGATGCAGAAAAATTCTCTTTGCACCAAGAAACAAACTTTTCCACCTGACTCCTTTACTCTGTCTCATCCCTTTTATTAGTACACCCCATAAACGCAAAATCATCTGAGAATTTCTGCAAGTGACATGACCTGGGGCCTCATACATAATGCCATGCATAGAATTCACACTAAAACATGGCGTACAGACAAAAGTGGAAATGTGCGTAAGCACAAAAAAATCCAGATGCATAAATCTGCGTGAACGCCAACTTCCACGTTCTTCCTCTACACGGTCAGCGTGAAAAGTAACGCATGTGCACACGCCTGCTGTCGCGCCCCATCTCCTCCCAGAATTACGCCTCTTTGAATATGCAAATCAATATAAATAGCCCTTAAACTCAGCGTTCTGTGAAAAGACAATGGCAAAAGCACGGGGGAAAATAGAAGAATTTCAGCGAATACCAAGTGGAGGCAAGGAAAAACATACTATTTGTTGGTTTAAACAGTGATATAAACAATAAAAGGAAGTTGATCGAGTGACATAGAGTGTCGGAGAAACTCGAAGCTGAAGTTCACAAAGCTGCACAGTGCCTGAAATAAAAAAGAAGTTGTCAGGTATCAATGTCATCTTGAAAAGGTGAGTCGTAGCCCACCGTTTGAGCGTCATATGGAAGCTTATTAGGGTACAGAGAAAAGACAAAAAAATAGGCACACAGTGGGAAAAAAAGCTTGAAATGTCAACTTTAATCTCGAAATTTCCACTTTAATCACGTAGTTTATTTTGTCATTAAAGTAGAACATTATAAACTTAAATTAAAATCACTTAATTTACTAGTTTCTCAAATCCCATCGCAACTAAAGTACCACGTTAAATGCTTTGTTTTGTATGTGTTTTTCTATGTGCTGTATTTGTGTGAATCACTACGTGCCTCTTAAACAGGCTTTCTCATCCTCTGACAGGACACAGAATCCATTACATTCATGATTTTACAGCTCTCTGAATAATTTAAATACTGAGATGTATACTTGATATAATTTTGATGATGATAGGAATTAAAGCATGTTATTAAACATGAGAACACGGTGGCGCAGTGATAGTGACGAGCTGGCACCTCATCCAGAGATTGTTCCTGTCTCCCGCAAGATGCTTGCTGCACCGTGCATGACCTTCGATGAAATAATTTATTGCAGCAGTACTGTCTCTTTCAAACGCACTAACCTCCAATTCCTGTCCTTCCTTTTCTTTCTCCAAGTACCCAATCGCCACACAATCAGCTCTGTAATAGACATTAAGTCATCTGTAAGTTTAGAATGCCAATTCTTCAAAACTTTTAAGGTACATTGAAATATCTTCGTAGTACATGTTTAATTATTTTATCTATCTATCCTTCCAGTGTCATGCCAGTCCCAGCAAGAATACAGTCCGAGGCAGGAACAATCCCTGAACTAGCTAGCGCTGTGACACTGTGTCCTCATGTATTTAATTATTAACAATATAGATTATTTAAATGATGGTAACATTTTATTTGTATAATGTAATAAACATATTTTGCTGCATTTCATCTAGAAAATGATATTGTCATCATATGTAAATACGTTCTTTATAAAGTGGCGCAGGTTTTGCAATATTATAACTGTATCGCAAGTTTACAGTGAGGTAATGGTACTTTTAAGTACAAACAGGTCTACAAGGAGCACTTGATGGACTGATTGAGTGCATTTATAGTTCTTGAGATGAAACTGTTTCTGAACTGTGATGTCCCTACAGGAAAGGCACTGAAGCGTTTGCTGTATGCAAGCAGTTCAAATAGACTGTGCGCATAGCTGAGGCAGCGTGTGCTTGATGCTGTATACCGATAATTCTCTTTCCGATCAGCTGCTGCAGAGCTGTGATTCCACACTACAAATACAGTGGGATAAATACTCTGAGTGGTGCATTGAGAGTAACAACGCTAAAGCAGCTATGGTATTTGGAATAGTTTGGCCATTCTGTGGACCATTATATTGTTACAGGTTAATTACAATCAGATGCCTTAAACTAATAAACAATATGCGGTTAATTTCAGTGTATATGATAAAGCTGCATCAGGGATGTGGATCTAAAAAAGAAAGGGAAACCACACAGGAACAAAATCACTGCTTTGGCGCTGGGTGCCGCCAGTTTGCAAAACCGAGAGGAGAACTTGTGTACGCCAAGGATTGAACTGGCGTGAAAATATACATGGCTTTACGCCAAGTTTAATTTTTATACATCGCGATGTGAGCGTGGAAATGGGCCGTTTATACACGAGGCCCCTGGTGTTAGAGTTGTAGTCTGCGGTGTACAAAGTGAAGAGAGAAGTAGACTGATGGTAGTGCTTTAGAGTTGCTCACATCCATATCAGGGACACAGTCTCACAAACTGTGGTCTGCTGGACAGAGAGATTATTATCCAAGACACCATAGGCTCATCCACCTGCATAATTTTACTGAAGGCACTGGAGAAATCCTCACAGTGTTGCCAGCTTTGTGCAGGTGACAGTAAGCCTTGTGGAGGAGAGAGATATTTCATCTACCACTCCAATCTTTGTCCAATATGCAAGCTGCAGTGGGTCCAAGTGGTTTAGCACAAGAGCTCATGAAGTCCAGGACATGTATGTCCAAGGTCTTCATGATGTGAGACAGATAAGTGCCACCAGCCTGTAGTCATTGGATCAAGTGGCTGCACACTTGAGCTCATTTAATGAAAAACTTCAGAAAGAATTTAAACTTGTGATAAAAGATGTATTTCGTTCCAAAAACAACAAACTCATGTCAAACGTAGAAGCACAGTAAATGTTTTATTTCCCAAGGAGAATGTAGAGATATTGCTGAGCTTATCAGTATCAAAAAATAGAAAGACACTGAAGAGGGTAAGTGTGCCAGGTAGGCCAGGACTTGAAGAGACACAATTTATCCAAACATGGGGCTGTTCACCTGTCATTCAGTATCATAAATAAAATACAATCTGGGTGGCTATAGAGAGCTTTCTAATTCATTTCAGTATCGTATGCCCTAACAATGTCACAGTGGCTCTAGATAGCATTTTAATACAGCCAGCAATACACCCCAGCAAGTGCATAAGGTGTTGTTTAAAGTACACAAGTACCTTATTATATGAGTGGCATTGAAGGTGATATTTGGTTATATTGTTTAGAGGTGTTGTGTATATGAGCAGTGTAAACCTGTTTGTATACGGCATTGTAAACCCACCATACCCCCTGTCCCTGCTTCCCTACAGGGGCCATCCTGTACTCTTTCAGGTAGAATCTGGTCACACACCAATTCATGAATAGTTATACTTGCCAGTTTCATCATTTTGGTTGTACTGTATATTTATCATTTTGGCAGTAACATGATCACTTTTAGGGTACTTATTTTTATGGGCGCCACTATTTATTGTTTTTAGTCACAAGATTTTGCCATTTACTTCATGGTGCTGTATCTGTATAACCTGGCAGTGTGCTGTGCTGTTGGATCAGTACTAAAATTGTGCCTTTAGTATCAATGACAGCTTTCAGACCTCAGCACTGATACCAAACTGATTTGAAAGAAATGAAGGAAAACTTTGAAACCACCCCGTTTTACTCCAGGCTCCCTAGTGCGTCCCATCTCCCTGGAGTGCCATGCCATTGCATCGAGATCACGTCAAAGCAAATTCTCTTTGGTGGAGCTCTGATTTCACTGAAGCAATTGTCCCCCGTGAAGTCCAGAGTGTGTCAAAGCAATAATGTTTTCCTCTATGAAGACTCGATTATGTTAAAGTAGTGGATTGAGTGGGGGGATTGGGGGTGTCCCCCATGAAGTCCAGATCATGTGGAAGCAATTTGTCCCCAGTGAAAATCTGATCGCATCAAAGTGTGTAGTTTTGTTTCGTGAAGTCAATGAAATGGATATTTTTCCATAAATATAATAGTGAGTTTTGAGGGAAGAGGAGGAATGAGAAAATCCCAAAATACTGGCACTGTGCCATTTTAAAATGTGCTTTTTCAGTACTGGTATACAGTATCAGCATCCTAGTGTTGTCAATAAAAAAAAATCAAATAACCTTTCATCTTTTGTTAAGAGATATATAGGTGAATGAATATTTAGACACCATCACAACTTTAGTTCTAGTTTTGTGCATTGAGATTTAACATTTGGTTCCTTAGTTTGAATCTCAGCTTCTTGACCTTCTCAAATAATTTTAACCACAATCCTTATAATTCCCTCATTAATTTTGTCACCTGCTAATACGGGATATCCTGGTTCAGTCTGGGACGGCCACAGTGGCTGCAGGTTTTTGTCCAAGCCCAGTCTGTTAATTATAATCTCATTATTGTGGCTGAATCACTTACTACTCAGGCAACATGTTTGTGCTTCATTTTCATTAACTCGGTTGTTAAGACTCCCAACCTTAATTGCTTTGTTTAGTCTTAAATAGTTGCTGGTTGTAATTGCTTTTTGCAGCCAGTTAATGAGAAGTCAATAACAAAAGAAACAGCTCTTCACGGCAGGCCATGAGGGCAGAATCAGAAAAGTGGACAAGTAGATATGAAAGAGAAAAGTGAAAATCAAAAACAAGCAGAGTCTGAATAAGGAAATCAACTATACGAAGACTACAAATGTCAAAACATTACCAAACGTCATGGCCAAAAAGTGAAGCCAGAGCTTAATGATTTCAATGGCTCTACAAACGTTTTGTACTCTACCCAGAATCTTGTAAGCCATGCTGAGAGATTTACAAAGTCTCGCCGTGATTGTGTCACACTCGTGTATGTGGTGAGCAGGTGTCATGTATCTGCTAAGAGTTACGAACAACAAAACGACCACAACAATGTGGCAAATTCTACAATCTTACCGTGTGCACCTAAAAACAGCCTGGAAAGTGGTGATGTTATGAGATCATGAAAATAAGGTTAAAAAATAATAACACCTTGAAAAACAAAGTAAATGCACAAATAAGAGCCAAAATATATAAAGAAGTACAAAAAATGGGGTATGTATAATTTTTTTTCCTGGAGTTCTGAAATGTTTAGACATGATGGTTTAGGCCTTCCAGGTGTTATGAATGAGTTCATTATCCATCCATCCATCCATTTTCCAACCCGCTGAATCCGAACACAGGGTCACGGGGGTCTGCTGGAGCCAATCCCAGCCAACACAGGGCACAAGGCAGGAACCAATCCCAGGCAGGGTGCCAACCCACCGCAGTGAGTTCATTATGACACTTCTTAACATTAGGTATTTGTAATCTTTTCCATTTCTGTGACGGGTTTTAAAGCTTTCTGAAAGCAATAGTAATAAGGGTTTTTGATTTAAATATGTTTTTAATTTAGTTAAAGTATTTTCACATCTTGTTTTGATGCCATTTTGTTTTTCATGGGCACTGCCACTTTGCTTATGGTTGCCATAATGTCACTCATGAAGTGACCCAGAAGTGTGTGACCTCTGACATCATCACTGCAATGAGATAAAAGGTCAGCACTACGCATTTCCTGGCCATCTGAGATTGAGCCACTTCCTCAAACTTCTTACAGTTTTCTTTGTTTCTGAACTCCTTGGTTATAGACTTTCATCCGTTATTTTTCACTTCAGTTTAGGGTTTTGCTCTCCCAGTTTTGATTTTTCTGTGTATTTTTTCTTATGCATCCATCTCATGATCCTTTTATTTGCCATTTTTGTGTTTAGCAGGGAAGAAGCAGACTAAAAAACACTGTTGGGCTTCCCTGTGCTGTGACTTGGTTGAACTGCTGTGGTTTTCTCCTGACATTTTTTTTTTGGAGTTTATTTCTTTCTGCCTTTTCCTTTCGGTGGAACTTTAGGTGTTTTCACATATGAGTTCAAATTTTGTATTGATTTTTAAATATTTGAGATGATGATGATGATAATTATTTTCATTTCATTTTATTTTCATGGGCACTGCCATTATTGCTTGGGAAACGAGCTGGAAAAAGTGGCATGTGACATCATTGCAACGATAGATTAAAAGGTCAGAGTTGGTGTCTCTTCCCCATCTGAGATTGCGGATAAAACCTAAACTCTGCTTGTGATTGTTAATGAAAATACTCCTGTTTAAAAGACCCTTAACTCTGGTTTTCTTGTCTACTATTTCTGGTTACGATTTTAGCTTTGGTAACAGTATCTCTAATTACTCAGTTTTGGCTTTTGCTTCAGTCTTCAGACTTTGTCTTGCTTTCTGGTCTCTAACACTAATCTGCTTTACTCCACAAATCATTTGGATGACATCTTAATTGAAATACAGTGGAACCTCGGTTTGCGAGCATAATTCGTTCTGGAAACATGCTCGCAGTCCAAAGCACTCGTGTATCAAAGCGAATTTCCCTATAAGAAATAATGGAAACTCAGATGATTCGTTCCACAACCCAAAACTATTAATATAAAAATGATTAATACAAAATATAAAGTACAAATACATAAAACAAATTAACTTGCACTTTACCTTTAAAAAGAATCATGGCTAGTGTGAGTGAGTTTCTAAACTCTTGTGGGATTCCACCCAACGGGACGACACGCGGAAGAGCGTCCTAAAGCAATCGCAGTCTCCCAGCGCTGTAGCAGTTCGCCATAAAAGCGAATCCGAAAAGATCGCGGACATGCTATAAGCGCCTGCCGTCGATGGGTGATACAAGGAACAAGGAACATTATAAATGCGCAGGGCACAGTACTACTTGGCCACGACCCTGCCTGACTGCTGTGTCTGTGTATAGGAGAGTGGCAGATCCCGCTACAATAAATAACCGCGCTGTTGCTGTTTCAAGCTGAATAAAGCTGGTGTTGCTAAAGTACTGAGACTCAGCTTCGTGTTTTGGGGTGCAAGACGGGGACTCGCACATCACAGCACACACATGCGTGCACACACACACACACACAGAGTCACAATGCTGTAGTAAACAGTATACGCTCGTACGGATGTTGACTATATGAGTGAGGCATGCTGACTCAGATGGAGAATAGGAGACGTTTGTCCACAATCCTGCAGCGAGAGAGAGAGAAGAACCATCAGCTCAGTTGTGATCACATGACACTCAGCAGACAAAGCGTATACATACTACTCATATTGCAAGACCTCGCTCATTTATCAAGTTAAAATTTATTAAAACTTTTAGCTCGTCTTGCAAAACACTCGTAAACCAAGTTACTCGCAAACCGAGATCCCACTGTACTGTACAGTATCTACTATATAGGAATGGCTTGATGTGGGAGAATGAAAACACTAACAAGATGTACAATTAGATACAAAATTGTGGAGAACATTAACTAATTATCAATTAGAACAAAAATCATGATACCCTAGCTGTCATCCAGAGCTGAACTTCGGAATCCCTGCCCTAATCTGTGCTCCTGCTGCTGGTACATGCATGTATGTAGTTATTCTTCTTAAATTACATGAAGATCTGCACATGATTGAAGTTTTCATGACGCATCCTTGATACAAGATGGTCATAAGCCATTCCATGGTCTGAACAATCACAATTTAGGTTGCAACCGATAACGTAATCGAAGCAAGACAACATGAGCGTAAAATCATTAACAAAACAAGGAAATGGACTAAATGTGCACCAAACACAAAGAGACTCCAAAGTGCCCCAGTTCATATAGACCAGGTGTTGGGCAGCATTTGTAAGTGCTTATGTTTGGATGTACAAGTGTACAGGCCCGAGTAAGGGAATTTGGTAGTGAGGGTACTGAGTAGGTGTCATGTCACATGACTGGCCATGCTGTTGGCCACACTGCAGTAAATCCTTGCTATTCACAGATTCTGTTCTTGCAGATTTGCTTATCTGCTATTATAAAAGCATAACCCATTTTGCAGCACTGGTGGTCTAATCGCACATATTTGATGATAAGGTCTTTGCTGATGGGACGGGGACCATGCATCAGGATCAGGATCACACATGAGCGACACATGAGACTGAGCAGTAACAGGCCTGTGATGCCCTTAGATGTCCCATTAGATCAATGCTTCAGTATACTTGTTTTATGTATACGTGGGGTAGTAAGGCACCTAACCCCCATGGATAACGAGAATTCACTGGACTTGTTTGGAGACCGCAACATGAAACCCATTTGGGTTGTAATCGCTAATAAAGTGAGCTCCACACACTCAGTATTCTCCTTTTATTTCTGTTTTGCTGGCTTATTCTCATGTTTTGGATTTTTTTTTTACTTCTTCTGCTTTTTTGCCTTACCTTTTGACTTTGTCAGTGGTGTTCGTCCATTTCTTCTCTTGGAGATTCTCAGGTTACGTTGCATTATACTTTAGATTGGAGCTTTGTTCTTTACTAAAGCAGGTCTGACAATCGATGTCAACTTCAAGTTGCGGAGTTAATTATATGACCTGGAGACAAGAAGAGATGGGATTTGTGGCAGTCATTCCTGAAGTGATGTTAGTTGTCCTCCGGTGGCTTCTCTTCCATTCTATAGGAAACAGAAATTGTGTTAATTCTGGTGCTTCACTTTTTTTCGTTCCCCTGATAACAGCCTGCACCGTTACCTATGGGACACTCCATATTCTCACATGTCAGAGAAGATGTAATCACGTAAGCACTGCTTCTACTGCTGGGCTCACTTCCACAGCTTGCTTTGGTGTTTAAAAGTTTGTGCTTGAATTTTATTGTGAGGCTAATTATAATATGTACCTTAAAATTAGTCCTTACAGCATACAGTAAGTGCATATCACTCCCATCCTTCGATACTTCAAACTGAATATTGTAGGGCACTACACACTTGTACGCACCAGTGGATAATTCAAGTTAATCAATCCAGGAAGAGTGGAGCCCCTCAGAAAAAAAAGTCATGTGAGCTTGGAGAGAATGAGCTAAATCTACCGAAGAGAGCTGATTGACAAGCAGACGTATTTTCTGTTGTTCAGCGAATGCTTCATTTTCTGAGTGCATTTATCTTACTACAATCTGATTGCATCCATAAACAGTGAGTTGGCTTTTCTTATTATCTTTTTAGTCAAAATCGCCTCCTAGGACTACTATGGCTCATGGTGCAGAGCAAACAGATGTGAACTTAATGATGTGACAGTGGTGCTTTTGCCTAATTGGGCAGGTCAGAAAATTTAGAGAACTAAAGTGAGTTGACAAATGGGGAGATTTCTCTAGGTGTTCATCTGTTCCTGTTTTTGCACCAAAAGGATTTCACACATCTTCAGTGACATGCCTGTAACTGACAAAATAAAGGAAATGCTTGGGAAACATGTGATGCAATTGATACTGCTGTGCTCATTGAAGTAATCACACAAGCAGCATTCCATCGTGCATAAGGTCAGGGAAAGAAACACTCAACATATTCATCTGATCGCATGACGCGAAGGAGAGATCTCGGTGACTTTGAGGGAGGGCTTGCTTGGCAGGCATTTCAGAAACTAAAATGGCTCACTTTGCTGGTGGAACAGTAGCAAGGTGGATTCTGGTGTTGGTGCATTTCATAGAGCACATGCGGCAAGAGCCTGACGATGGTAAAACGGATCTGAAAGTGAAGAGAATGTTTTTAAGGAGCACAAGATATGTTAGTCAGAAAGGTATTGGGGGGCAAAATACTGAGAGAACTAAATACAAAATGAGAGGCAAAGAAACATCTATATGGAATACAAAATCTTGGACATTGATATTATCGTGCTTCCATTTTATAGAATGTGACGGGAATTTTATTAATGTGACAAAGCAACTGACATGATTGTTAAGAAGTAGAAGTCTGCTACCTTACAAAAAACTATAGGCTGACAGCACACTACATGACTTTGATTTGGAGAGTATGTCAGACTTAATGACTACAATTGCTGGATCTCATCACCTTTTGGATGTTGGTTTACACAACTAGCAAGAACATAGGACATTAGAGCGTAAGAACAAAAGAAATTTGATAAATGAGAGAAGAACATTCAGTCCATCAAGCCCCTTCCTCTTGGTGTTTTGTCCAGGGTTGTTTTTTGACTAATCATATGGATTCCCTCTTTAGTTCGCCTTCATTTCCCATTCACCACTCATTTATTTTTCTCTCTTTGGGTAGATTTTTCCATCTAACTTCTATTATAAATCTAATACTTCTTACCGTATAAACTCGTGGATAAGTTCTCCCACTGATAAGTCAGGATTTGATTTTATTGTATAATTTCTAGTATTTTATAATGTTGGTCGTATAAGTAGAATGCAGAAAACTCGTGCTATTGGTCCAAGAGATTGTGATATGCTAACGCCCGCCTGAGCGAGTAACCACGGAGCACACTGCCTTTTTATTCTATTATATTTATCAGCGCGTCCTCCTAACCTCTCTCTCTATTGTGCCTATGTGACCACACGGTAATACGTGAAGTATTCCGAAGCAACGTTTGCACTGATTTATGTTTATTGAATCTCACACCCTCATACACCTTTATTGTAAGAGCATCCCTTATCTACGATGGAGTGTTCAATCAGAAGAAAATATGAAGCTGATTTTAAATTAAACATCGTTGAAGTAGCAAAAGAAATTGGTAACTGTACTGCTGCAACAAAATTCGATGCTTCTGAGAAACTGGTGTGAGATTGGAGGAAGGAAGAAGATGTAAAAAAATGTAAGTGTCGCATTTTTGAATGGGCGTATAAGTCAGGGTCTGATTTTATGATCGATTTTTAGGGTTTCAAGACCTGACTTATATGTGAGTATATACAGTTTTCAGAAATATGATGAAAAATGCACTTAGAATGTCCTAACTGACTTATAGCTATTGACATGAAAGCATCATAACTTTCAAGCAACTGTGGGTAAGAGTGCAAACAAAAGTGCAGACTTCATAGCTGTGGCTGTGCACTGAACTGATTGAAGTTCTACAGAATACATTTACATTTATGGGCAATACTTTTATCCACGGCAACTTACAACATCTGAGATACAATCGGTTACATTTCTTTTGGGTGAAATGACTTGCAGTGGTGGGATTTGAACACACAACCTCATAGTTTGAGGTCTGAAGCCTTAACCACTATGCCACACTGCCTAGTAGGTTAGCAAGTTTGCAATTGTCAGTCAATAAGAAATTTCCATCAAGAAAATAGATCCAGGATTTGGCTCTTAATCCCTTACTAAATCTACAAATGGACATCTGCAAGTAAAGTATTGTAAAGACCATAAGCAGTGGTCTTCTGAGCAGAACACAAAGTCATCTTGTCCGAGTTGTTCTTCACCTTGTTCTCGACAAGCAGACAAGTCGGCGTATGAGGTACCTGATAAAGAGTATGGAGTCTTGAGCGTTTATTTCCTACAGTAATGAGTTTTGTTGCGTTTGGTGTGGGTGAGATTTTCTGGTATAGTTTAGGCTCCCTGATGTTCTTAGAGGCCAAACTTTAAAATGCATGAGAATGAGGTAAAAGATATCATTGGTCACTTCTGGCACCAGATCCCAACACATCTGAATACTTAAGGAAGATTCTGGAGCATCAGTGATGCAAGGGGTGGTCCCATCTCTTGGGATTCAACTACCAAAAAACAAGGAGCGTAAAGACATTTAAAGAACCACTACATGAATATTCATCAACATAACAAAAACAATAAATCATTGAACTTGTCAACTAAATGATGAATAAAACAGAAAAATAATAGAAATAAACCTATTCGATAATCCAATCTAAAAATTCAGAGTGTTCATAAAAAATGCAATGATTTACTTCACCAGGTATATAAGTTCATAAAAAACAAGATGAGCTGTGTCAAATATTTGAAATATTGAAATGTGTGCTTAGAAATGTTTTTAAATGCTTTCTCGATTGTAATAGAAATGTGTCATTTTTCACGCTCTGATAGAGGTTCTTAGAGGACTAGATTTCTAGTAAAGGCCCAAATATCAAAAATAATGTTGTAGTCACTATCCTTGAGATATTCTAAAATGATACCCCACACGCTTATGTTCGAAGTTTGTCATTTTTATCTCGCTCTTCTTGCGGAACCATAGCAGTATACATGACTGAAAATTGCTGGCCATGTCTAATTTGCTCACTCCTTTTCCAGACAGCCAATAGCATGCTGCCTGGCAGAGCCAGTGGTGTACGTTCTGTTGTCAGGTACAGCAAGTTCTGCTGCAATCTCGTCCCCTTTTTCTGTTTTCCATTCTGTTACTGTACTTAAAACATGAGACATCAGACAGATGAGCCTATCTTCTGTTTGTGATGTCCAAAACACCCACGTTATATGCGTTGTACTTTCAGATGAGCATTCATTGGTTGTCAGTGCTCATGCACACAGAGCCCAACTCTATGACTAAAGACAAAATCCAGCCTTGTTGGAGTGAGTTGTGGACCACCGATGGACCACCGACTAACTCTGACTCGCTAAGATTATGTAAATGAAGTCTATGACTGAAAATAGCTGCAAAGGTTGTCAAATGTGACATGGCCTTAAGATGTTGATGAGTTGTGTAATGATTTAGTGTGACAAAGGACCCTAAATATCCTGGGATTAACTCCCGGTATGGTTTGCACATCTGCTCAATGTTTGCGTGGGTTTAGACTGGATCCTCTGATTTCTTCAGGCATCACAGTGCATGCTGGTAACTCTGTCCTGGAGTGTGCCCTGAGATTGAGTGGTATCCTGGTGTGGGTTGCTATGACAGACATTGTTTTTAGTCTACCAGCCGGTTCATAAAATGAGCAATTAATTGTAGGATTTGTGCTAGGCAGTATCGTGATATAAAATGAAGTTAAAGAGGAACAGGCAAAGAAATAATATTTACAGTTCCAGTATGAAGCTTCAGTAACACTGGATGAAGATCTAATAAAATCAACAAGTTTTCAAAATGAAGATCTGAACCTCGGTCTGTTGGCCTTCTGCACTGCTTTGGGGGTCTCCTGAATCCACATAGGCCTGCTTTATAAAAACCTCAAAGAAAATGTACAAATAACCTCACTAAAGTCATCTACCGCATGTTGGCACTGCCTTTGGCCAGTTTGTTCCCACATTCATTTGACTGCTCTCATGGCAGGCTGCAGTTTCGTCTTGTCTGGTAGGTCGCCACACTGCATCATCTCTTGTGGCTCCGTCACACATGGCCATAAAGTGACTGCTGTCTCGTTCACGCAAGGAGGCTACTGAAACATTGCCAGTTTGAAGAGCCGGCAGGAAAAAGAGCAAAAAAAGCTTCTTCTAAGAAACCAAATGCAGCATTTCAACCTCAATGCATTTTCTTTGCTTGTAAACAAATACTGTTTGTGGGAGGCAATGATTACAGGCGGGTACCTCAGGCAATAATTAACATGGGGGTCAACGTTATTGCCATAAACACATTCAGCCCACCTAGCTGTGTTGTTTGTTATGCTCACATTTTCTCTTGCCGAATATATTAACACATTCACATCTGAATGGCGTCAGTGTGGGCTTCTGGTAGGGGTGACTCACATACTGATCATCGAAGCAGCTGTTAGCAGCTCTGGTCTGAGATGCACTTGTAGTCTTGATCTCCGCCGCATACAGCATGAGTGATGTACGTCTAGTAAGTTTGAGACGTGTGTCTTGCCAACTTAATTCAACCTAGCCTCTTTACTGATTGGTAGAAAGAGTGACTTCTTGTATCCCAACACTGCCACCATCATGCCTAATCTGAAACTCTAAGTACAATTTGTCCAGGCTGTTAACTCTCAGATACTTTAAGTAGCAGCATATTTCCAGAAGCATCAGGGGCACAACAGAAGCCATTTCTGGATGAAACAGCCCGAAATCATGCAGCCACTCCCTCAACAGGCTGATTCTGACATCGGTGTTTCCAAATGTAGGTGGAAAACTGGAGCACCCAGAACAAAACTACTAGGACGTGGTAGCACTGTTCCAGCTCCACTAAGGCAATGATGAGACTTTAACTCAGGAACCAGAACTCTAATCTAACCTCTGCATCCCAGTGCCGCCAGCCAAAAGGAGAACAGGAGTAGCACATTATGGCTGGCTCCTTCACCCCGATCGAGTTTAGAGTTATTCCAGGTACCTCGTTTTTTTCTCCTATAACTACTTCACTCAGACTGCTTCAGTCAGTACGCGTTTTTCCCTTCATCAGTGTTGAGTTTTATTGCACTTGTAGTTTAACCCCGACCATCCTGTATTCCACCATGTACATTTGGAGATTTTGCATTTTTAGTACACCTTACTACGTCTTCCAGCAGACCCTGCCTGACCACCTGCCCCCGATTAACAGAGTTTGGCACAAGAGCCAAGAGTGGGTGCGCTGAAACTTGGCTGTGGGCGTTTTATTTGCATTTTGAATATTTATGATGGAGAATGAAATAAACAAGCAAACTGTGAAGGACGTAGTTCAGCTTGGCACTGCGATAGGATGCCCATTGAGTAGGATTGAGTAAAAACAGTGAGCTGCTAGTAACTTGGTGTTTGAAACACAGGATACAGGCAGAGGTTTCAGTCAGAATACTCCCATAACGGGGCACTCTTTAAAAATGGCCGAGAGCTACTCATGTTTTCTAACGTTTATTCTAATAGCTTATTTCAGCCTACACAAACTGAATATGCTTGTTTTGCCTGAACGTTTACAAATTGTTGATGTCCATTAAAACATCACAAAAAATATTTAGTTCACCTGCAAGTGCATTTTGTATGTCTGTATGCATTTTCTAGTGTATCTCACACTATTGAATTAAAACATGAATGCTGTCAAAACAAAACAATCCAATTCCAAATACACAGATATGACTTATTCATTTGTCATTTTGTTACATGTCACTGTTTCACTTCACAAGAGTATTCACATGTCCAGTTGCATGTGTGATGTGTTTTTTAGTTAGTCAGATGACTGGTACTGCATGGAGTCAAGTCAACAAGAGAGGTGTATGGTGGAGTGTCGCCACTTAGGTTCACTCTTATGGAGTCATTTAAATGTTCATCTGTCAGTCTTGTTCTGAACTTTGATTTCATGACATTCATGTCAGACTCACAGCGGTATGGAGACTCAAACAAAGCAGATATTTTCAGAGCTGCTTGGTGAGGATTCTTATAGTTGGAGACTGTGGAAGATTGTGGGTTTGCTTCCCGGTTCCTCCCTGTGTGGATAGTGCTTTGAGTACTGAGAAAAGCGCTATATAAATGTAATGAATTATTATTATTATTATTATTATTATTTGGCTCAACTAAACTCCAGAAATGCTGAGAATGCTGCTGAGACTTTAACTGCACATTATTTTGAAGGTTTACTAATATATAGTATATAAAATCCAATGTCTCTCTGTCTGTATGTCTGTCTGCTTTTCATGAGAGAACTTCTTAATGGATTTCGATCTGTTTTTTTTTCTATAACTTCCTTGAACATTCCGGTTGATTTTGCGACTTCTCTCATTTTGCTATGTATCATAATTTGCTTGCGAGACTGATTTATTTGCACGAATCCAAGATCCACGGAACGGGCCAAAGGGAGGAGCCTTCCTCACTCACTCACCAGCTTTGGGGTGTGTTCCTTAACTCCGCTTAGCTAGCGAACGAGAGAACAATTGAATTCAACTTTGTTTGATATTTAAAATAAAGTGTTACTTGCACGGTGGCGTAGTGGTAGCGCTGCTGCCTTGCAGTTAGGAGACCTGGGTTCGCTTCCCGGTTCCTCCCTGCATGGAGTTTGCATGTTCTCCCCGTGTCTGCGTTCCGGTTTCCTCCCACAGTCCAAAGACATGCAGGTTAGGTGGATTGGCGATCCTAAATTGTGCCTAGTGTGTGTCCTGCAGTGGGCTGGCACCCTGCCCGGGGTTTGTTTCCTGCCTTGTGCCCTGTGTTGGCTGGGATTGGCTCCAGCAGACCCCCGTGACCCTGTAGTTAGGATATAGTGGGTTGGATAATGGATGGACATTACTTAGGTCTTGATGAGTTTGAGTCAGGATATTCTCTTAAGTGTATGCCACATTGAAAAGATAGATTGCAATTCAGATTGTGGATCGTGATTTTGTGTTAAAAGGATCGTGATATGATTTTTTGGAAAGATCGCCCACCCCTAATTTGACAAATCAAGTTTTCAAATTTATGTAGGATTCATTAACCCTTTGGCAAGCTACTTGGAAAACGGGTTGTGAGCTACCGGTAGCTTGCGAGCGACGTGTTGAGACCCCTGCTTTAAAGGAACTGCATTATGTTGTTTTGCATTGACATTTTTGAAATATAGTTTATTCTTTGTGTATTGAATGACTGGGTGTCCAGACAATTAAATGATCTTATAAATTGGTTACGTAATATTTACTAAAACAACCCAAGCCTATCACATAGAAGAGGTCATCCACCTGAAGCTAAGCGTGTTCGGACCCAACCAGTACTTGCTTAGTTGGGAGACCATCTAGGAAAAGCTTGGGTTGCTGTTGGTGAAGCCAGCAGGGGGCGCTCACCCTGTGATCTGAATGTGAATCCCAATGTCCCAGTGCAGTGACGGGGGCACTGTGCTGTAAAAATGGTGCCGTCCTACGGGAGACCCTCTTTGGGGTCATAAAAGATCCCTGGACATCCTTTCTAAAGAGCAGGGTGTTGCCTGATGTCCTGGATAAATTACCCCTCTGGTCATCCTGACCCCCTAATCATCTCCTGTCTCTAATTGGCTAACTATCTCTTACCCCTTCACCACCTAACAGCTAATGTGTGGTGAGCCTACTGGCACAAAAATGGCCACCATCGCATCATCCAGGTGGATGCTGCACATTAGTGCTGGTTGAAGTGGCCCTCCACTCACTGTGAAAAGCGTTTTGAGTAGTGAGAAAAGCGCTATATAAATGTAAAGAATTATTATTATCATTCATAAAAATCTGTCAGTTCTCCATTCTCTGTGTGCTCCACTTCTTGTCTCTAATCCCAAAGATATTTCCAGTGGGTTACTGGCGATTCTCCGCTAGCCCCGAGTCAGGCCCCCCTACCCCCTTGCACACAACCTCCCCCCACACCTGAACATCCCACCACCCCCCAAGCCAGCAAACACCCCCCTAGGAACCGGAACTGACATCGTTCGTGCCACTGGAAACCGGTAGTGACGTTGTTCATGGCCTCAAAACTGGAAGTAACATTGTTTGTGGTGCCGGAACCAGAAGTGCCGTCATTGGTGGTGCATCTGGTAGATGTTCCCGTATCTGGCCTACAGAGATAACAGCAGTAGGATTAGGGCACCCTGCCACTCCCTGGCCTGGTGGGTAATCACCTCTACTTGGTCCACTCAGCTTCCTCCTACTCGCACATGTGTAACAACTGTCTATCTGAGATTTGGATAACAAGACTAAAAACTTCTTACTTAATTTTTTGGTCCCATGTGTTCTTTCCCTTTCCCACAGTTTGGTTTCAAGAAATTTGCTTAAAGAACACCCTTAGCGTTTATATTGCGAGGCAGAGGAGTGTAATCCTTCAGTGGTTCTTTGGTATTCATTAATTTGATTGATTTTTCTGTTTTCTTGGATTTATTTGCTTTGTTCTATTTTTTTTTATTGTTGGATTACATGTTGGGATTTATTTGCTTTGGGCTTTTGGCATTTTGTGCTTTTCATCTGTTTTTGTTCTCCTTCTGTTTATTACGTATAAATATCTTTCTGTATAATGATTCTGTTTGACATTGGTCACTCAAGTCAAACGTTTTGACGAATGCCATTTTTGACATGCAGTATTTTAGGACATTTAAGTTATTTTTGAATTTTTACACTCAGGACCCCATTTCAGGCTTGTGTAGGCCGAAGCCCGCCTGTGGATTTTTGGGGCTGGCTGCCTGGGGTGAGGCCTGATTGTGAGTCTTTTAGAGGCTGCACACTCTTTTCACTTTGTAAAGTGTACTCTTATTACTACATGTGGGATTGACTCCTCCTGTTCTCCCTGCATATGTGTAAGTTTTTCTCTGGTTGTTTCAAAGAAATGCAATTTAAATTAATTTGATGATTCTAAATTTCCCCTGTTTAGTGTAGTAATTACACATTTTTATATGTGGGGTTCAGTCCAAAGACATGCAGGTTAGGTGCATTGGTGATCCTAAATTGTCCCTAGTGTGTGCTTGGTGTGTGTGTGTGTGTCCTGCAGTGGGCTGGCGCCCTGCCCGGTGTTTGTTCCTGCCTTGTGCCCTGTGTTGGCTGGGATTGGCTCCAGCAGACTCCCGTGACCCTGTAGTTAGGATGTAGCGGGTTGGATAATGGATGGATATGTGGGTTTTGCATCACTGTTACGTTTTTGATCAGGTGAAACTGCTTTTTGCAGGTTTCTAAACATTCTCATTTGTTCATACAAAGTGTATTTTTTAATTCAGTTCCATTCTTTTCTCTGTACAACACGGGCGATATGTCACCAGGCTGCAATCAACGCTTTTGTGATGTAAGCAATAGTTACACTATAAATATGGCGGTCGATCTGTGTTTTGGTATCCCTCGGTTGGATAAACCTAAAAAATCTTTAGCAATATTTAGTTTGCAATTCAAGTAGGCCAAGTGCTAGGTTTCGTTTTGGTTTTTAATTTCCTTCTGACTTTAGACTTTGATTTTTGATCTCCCGGTTTCGACCTGGCCTGGCCCTAACTATGATTCTCATTTTGCTTTATTATCTCCTGGTCTTCTCTTGTCTCTCACAATAATCCCTGAAGATGCTGTCTCAGAATAATTAGTGTGTGTGTGTGTGTGTGTGTGTGTGTGTGTGTGTGTGTGTGTGTGGGTGTGTGTGTGTGTGTGTGTGTGTTAATGTCGCCTCCCACCCTGTTAAGCGTTGATTCCCTCCCACCCACTGACTCCCTACTAAAATGAAATGGATAAATGAATTAGAGAATAGATGGATGATACCTGCTTCCTCTGTTTATCACTCTCACGCCGTACTGTATATTGTTGCTGTTGTCACCCCTTTGTTAAATATAAAGTATTGACTTGGGTATAGAAATAATAGCTAATCTAGTGCCTTGACCATTTAACTGTGAGTTTGTAATAAAATCTACAATTTCTGGTCTCTTATCTTTTGAGCAGTTGGTGTTTGAATCCTGCCCTGGCCACTGTCTTCCTCATGTTTTAAACAGGCCGGTTATTAGGCCATTAGACTTCACATCACAAGACTGTTGGTTCAAATCCTGTTTGTAACCCTCTATATTACTCCATAGGAGTCACCTTTACTGCTCCAGTTTGCAGTAAAACATGTAGGCAAGTCCTCAAACCCAACAGGTAAATCCTCCCAATTGTGGACGTTCCCTTCTGCCAAATAAACAGCTCATAATTGTTTATGAGCACAAACCATAAAACTTACTTGCGATGGTAGGGATTTAAAGACCCACCATATACTTGTAGTCCGAAAAGAGTGTGATCTTCAGGTGTCATGCATGGTGCTCGTCTTGTAGTCCGTTCCATCTCACCTGTTCTGGCACCTTCTGGTCGCACAGCAAACCAAAGTCTTTCTAGCAAGTGGGTGCAGTTCAGGAGCTGACTCAAGATGAGAGGCAAGTGTTCCGATTCTACTGTAAATTTTCTTTATATCTTTGAATATCAAAGCTGTCAACTCATTAAAACTGGGAATGCATTCAACAGTTGGGGATGACACCATTTTCACATTTGATATTGGGCTCCTGACAGCTCATCATCACACCGGCAGACTCCTACTGCACTGCCTACGCTGCAGTTGTTTAGTGATTTATGTCTACCTTCCATTTTCTCTCTGTCTGTATTCCAGGAGCTCATTTAAGAGATTTGTCACAGCAGGCTGCTCCAGCCTATGGTGGATTTTCTACTTACGGCTGTAGCATAATTTGAATTGCTGATATGAGTATTTTAAAACAAATGTAACCCACAAGCTTTCCTTAGGGGGAAAAAAAAAAGCTGACGTGCCAATAAATGGGAAGAAGGAGTGAACTGTCCATTTCTTGTCCTTAATTTGGGTAGGCGGAGAAGGCCAGAGTTGTTCAGGGAGATTTAAAAGGTAAATTAGACATTGACACACTACTTCAGAACAGAAATGAGTGCACAGACAAAGTGTAGAAGACACTGTCGGCCATCGTTGAACATTCCAAGACACCCTGGAGTGCTCCTGTATAGAATGAGCAATCGTCTTACCAGAATGTTTTTGGTATTTGGGTAACAACCTTCTACCACTTTAATTCCTGGACATCGTTCTTAGGCCATTTCCAATGAGGTCTGTGTTAGACACTTTCCTCTCTTTTTTTTGTGCTGAGGAAAAAAATATTTTGTTTTTCTGTAATATTAGTTGGGCCTTTGGCAGTAATGAAACTGAAGGCCAGCAGACAGGAGCAGTCATTTGTAATATGCATTACATAAATTCATTTTTGAGAAACATGCAGCTAGCATTTGGCCACCTGTTCTGCAATCTTCACTTGTAGACCCTGAAAGATTTCAGGTTTATTAGGAGCAGGCAAGCTGCGGCTCTTCAGATGTTCACACAGCACTGCAGTGAAATAGCAGAAGGAGGCACAAAGCCCGAGGAAGAGAGGCTCTTATCGTTATGATTTGGTTTCTGTTTATATTTTATATGCGTTTCTATCAACCTATTTGTATGATCAGCCATTTGTTTTGGGGTTTTTTGAAGGTGTAGATTTCATTTCTGATTTAACTTTTTCATTCTATGATTTCCTTTATGAGATGTTTAATTGTTTTGCTGTGCTTTGGCATCCATCTTGTATTTTAGTTATCACTGGTATTTTAATGAACATCTCACATGTTCAGGAACGTGACCTGCAGGTAAAGGACACCACGGTTTTAAAGATCAGCTGAAACTCACTTTCCTGTTCCAAACTCTTGTGTACATCTTTTGCGTTAAACTTTTCTTATTTCACTTTTTTGTAGCATTGACCTCTTTTCTTTATTAATGATAATAATAATTCTTTACATTTATATAGTGCTTTTCTCACTACTCAAAACGCTTTTCACAGTGAGTGGGAGGCCACTTCAACCGCCACTAATGTGCAGTATCCACCTGGATGATGCGATGGCGGCCATTTGTTTGTCTTGCGCCTTGGCTTGACAATCATGTCTTTGGATCTCCCGGTTTTGACCCTTTTACTGTCTCATGTCTATCTCCTGGTGCACACTACATTTACTTGCTGATGTAATAATTATGTCGGTCCCCTGATGCCATGAATTAATACAGAGACTGCGAAGCCCTGTGGTAGGCCTCTCATTTGCTGTGTCAGGCCAGTCCTTTCCACCATCTTGATTATCCTCAAAGATCTGCAGGTGGGTTTGACTCCTTTCTCCAGGCCACACCCATTGCCACGCCCCTTGTTTATCAGCATTAGACACCGTGAATCGCTTTGTTTCACTTGAGCTCATTTAGAGCTTTTCAGGACTTGTCCATTGCTCTTTCACGACTCCTACACGTTTCTGCTTTCCTTTTCTTCTTGTGCTTTTCAGCTTTTGGCTCTAATGTCTTATATTCTATTGATTTTAGGATTGAATTACAATGAATAAATAATTAATCACTAGGCCATACAGTAATACGTCTTGTTCAAATCGGACCAGACATTCCCTTTTGTACTCCCATACAGAGCAGAGAAAGAACACAACTAAATCTGTACGGTAATTTCTCAAAGATACGGAAAAATCCAAAGGGTTAACAGTGGCTTAATTAATTAAGGACAACATTAGCAAAATGCCTGCCGGATTTCAGATGACATTCGAACTGTTCTTCATAAAGTGAATTTGATTTTTTTTCCCATTTTTAAATAAAATGTGTCATCTTATTCCTATTCTATTATGGTAAGTGGGTTGGGATTCTTGGAGTTGAGTGAGATAAGAGAGCAGGCTGGCGGTGTGTGGTCAGAGCAGATTATTCAGTAATCACTAATGTCTCATCAGAGCTGTTACAGGATTGCGGCTGTTGTGATTCCAAGACTATCTGATCAATAGGCTAAGGTTTCATCTCGTCTTCCAGAGACTTCCTGCCATGACGGAACACTGCAGCCTGTCTGTTGACTCTGGCAAATGAAGGGGGTTTGTCCTGATTAGGCCTGAATGAATATCCAAAGGCATGTTGCTCTCTAGCATTAGAAATTCAAAGATAGCATAATCCATGTTGATTCAGTTCTGAAATAATACGTTTTCACCATAAACACATAACTAACGTAAATTATATGGCCAAAAGCTTGAAAATACCTGACCATCACACCCATATGAGCTTGTTGGACATCTCATTCTAAAACCATGGCTATTAATATGGAGTTGTCCCCTTTTTGTGGTTGTAACAGATCTCCATTCTTCTGGGCTGACTTTTCACAAGATGTTTTGAGTGTTGTAACGGACTGTCGGGATTGTCACCCGGCTGGGACACCTCCATAACGGAAGGGCAATACCTCCCCTGGGACAACAGAGGGCAGCCGCCCTGGCTTGCTACAGGACCATGGGTTTGGAGCATGGAAGATCCAGGGGGCTCATGGAGAATGGCAGAGCCCTCCTCTGCTGGGCTGCCACCTCACCCGGAAGTGCGACTGGAAGGAGATTATGGAAATCCTGGAGCACTTCTGGGTGCTCTATGAAAGGGGGCCACCTCACTCCATTCAGGGAGCCTGAGTCAGGTGGTGGGTGGACAAAGCTTGCAGGAGGAGTAGTGGAGGTGAACAAGAGTCAGAAGAGAGAGGGAAAAGGAGGAAAGCAGGACCTTGATTTGTGTATTAGTGTGGTGTGCTGCTTCTACTCTGCTTTTCAGTGGGGAACGAGACAAAAGCGTTACCCCACTGAAATAAATGTGTGGTGTGCTGAGCTTGGGCTCTGTGTCTGTTGTGTCCGGGGTTTGGGGAGCTGTACGCCCCCTGGTCTCCACAGTGTGTCAGTGGGGAATTTGTGCTCATTTAGCCAAAAGAGCATTTGTGAGGTCAGGTACTGATGTTGAACAAGAACATCTATAGCTTGCAGTTGCCTCTCTATTTCGTCCCAAAGGGGTTCAGTAAGGTTGAGGTCAGGGCTCTGTGCAGGCCAGTTGAGCTCCTTCATGAAGAATGCATAGGGGCACAGCCATGCTGGAACAAAAAAGAGTCTTCCCCCAATTGTTGCCACAAAGTTCAAAGCACACAATTGTCTAAAATGTCTTTGTCAGCTGTAGGGCTAACAGTACCCTTCACTGGAACCAAGGGGCCTAGCTTAGACCAGAGAACATCCTCAGATCATTATCCCTCCTACACCAAACTTTACAATAGGCACTATGCAGTCTGAAAGGTTGTGTTGTGTTCTCCTGGCATCCACCAAACCCCAATTCATCCACCAGACTGCAAGGCAGTGAAGCGTGACTTACTTCTCCAGAGAACACGTTTCCACTGCTCCAGAGTCCAATGGTGGCATGCTTTACACCACTCCAGTCAATGCCTGGCATTGCCCATAGTGATCTTAGGCTTGTGCACAGCTGCTCGGCCATGCAAACCCATTTCATGAAGCTGATGTTCTGATGTTGCTTCCAGAGACAGTTTGGGACACTGTTGTGAGTGGTGCACCAGATGACGTGATTTTTACACACTATGTGTTTCAGTGTTTGGCGGCCCCGCTCTGTGAGTTTGTGTGGTCTACCACTTTGTGGCTGAGCTGTTGTTACCCCTAGACACCTCCACTTCACAAGAATAGCGCTTACAGTCAACCGTGGCAGATCTGGTAGAACACAAAAGTCACGTACTGACCTGTGGGAAAGGTGGCATCCTATGACAGTGTCACATTTAAAGTCACTGACCCACTCTACTGCCAGTGTTTATCACTAGAGATTGCCTGGCCATGTGTGTGATTTTAGGCAACTGCTGAAAATGGGGGCAGCTGAAACATCTGATCTCAATAACTTGGGGGTACGTCCATATACTTTTGGTGTATTTTAATAAACATTAGCTAATCTTTGAACACTTAACAAAATCAGCACCATATAATACTCTTTACAGGCTCAAACCTTTTTAGTCTCTTCTCATAAACTTGAGAAGTCTTGCGTTGTGGATTTCTGCCTTATTTTTTTTTTAATCCCAACGAATCAGTCCTTAAAAAGACTCCATGAGCTCTTACAGTTTCATCTTGGAGTCCGTCACTCGGCCAGGCAGGGCTGTTATCCTGTGACAGGATAACAGGCATCATCCTCCCTGCCATCAAGAGTGACACTTCTGCTTCTTACTGACTGAGAAGAACTTTTCAGTTATCAGTGAACCCACCATGAAATAAACAACTAACTACCTACAGTAAAAATATACTGCTCAAAAAAATGAAAGGAACACTTTTCAATCATAGCATCAAGTCGATGAAACTTGTGGGCTATTGATCTGGTCAGTTAAGTAGCAGAGCGGGTTGTTAATCAGTTTCAGCTGCTTTGGTGTTAATGAAATTAACAACAGGTGCACCAGAGGGGCAACAATGAGATGACCCCCAAAACAGGAATGGTTTAAAAGGTGGAGGCCACTGACATTTTTCCTTTCTCGTCTTTTCAGACTGTTTTATTCACTAGTTTTGCATTTGGCTACGGTCAGTGTCACTACTGGTAGCATGAGGCGATACCTGGACCCTACTTAGGGTGTACAGGTAGTCCAACTTCTCCAGGATGGCACATCATTATGTGCCATTGCCAGAAGGTTTGCTGTGTCTCCCAGCACAGTCTCAAGGGCATGGAGGAGATTCCAGGAGACAGGCAGTTACTCTGGGAGAGCTGGACAGGGCCATAGAAGGTCCTTAAAAGGTTTATAAAGGTGCTATGACATTTGTCCAATTGGTAATCTGAAGTATGACTCTGATATTTAAAATTAAAATAATGTTTAAAATTTTAAAATAAAAGTTGTTAAATTATTGGGCTCCTTATGACTTCCTGCTAATGACAGAGTGAAAGGTAGCCTGGTGGTGCATTGATTAGTGCCACTCACTCACTGTCCTTGGTCATTCTTGGTCCCTGCTCATATTGACCTTGCCTATTCTCCCCAAGTCTGTGTGAACTTTTCCACAGGTCCTCTCATTTTTCTTCCATATTCCAAAGCATGTTATGTGGATTCAGTACACACTACGATGGACTGGCTCCCCATTCACTTTCTGAACAGTTTTCAGCCCCTACCACCGTGAGTTGTATTAAATGGATTGGATAATGGTTGGGTGAATGGGTAAATGGAGGTTGAAGAGATTAGATTTCTCTTCCAACCCTTTGGGCAAAGTGAGTCCAGGAGAAAATTGACTGTCCTAATAAAAAAAAATACATTTTGCCATCTGCCGTCAAAGTCCCATATCTGAGTAGCTGGAGCCAGCAGAACTCGTTTTAATGGTGGGAAAGCTTAGCAGTAGAAGAAATATAGGTGTAACATGATACACGTAAGAGCATTTTCATTAGACATTGCACATAAGATCAATATAAGGGCCATTCATTAGGAAAGATAAAATTTACTGACTGTCCTTTCCAGACGCCATGCTGTAACTTTAAAATGGATCGTGTGGCTTGGCAGATAAAGGTTACTCTGAAAATGATAGAACTGTGCCATAATATAAATGGCTCTCACTGAGCGTATCATTATAGGTAGTTTTGTTAAAATGACTTATTTAATAATGTGCTGGTCTTGATTTTTGATCAATTTGGTGTCAGTTTGGCACAGCAGGCGCTAAATGGGGGATCATTTGGTTTGTGGTGAGCATTGGGATTAAGTCATCACCCATCGGAGTGAGTGTAGTGAGTGTGAAGATGAGGGGTTTTCTTGTTTTTAGGATGGTGGGGGGGGGGGGGGGTTAAAAATACAGTACAAGGGCTGGAGTGTGCAGGGGTCTCTCATTACTTTACACATCCCCTGATGGGAAGCTGTTGTAAATTTTATCAGCTGGACAGAAACCATTTGATTTTATTTTTTCACACCACTGTAGTACAGTATTTCAAAAAATATATTTTTTACTTCTGCGTTTTTTAAACTCATAGATGCTATGCTTTGCCGTCTAATTATTATATGATTAGTAACATTAAGGTTAAGCATGGCTCACAGTCTCATAAGACCATTCATCCTGTCTGCTGTACCCCTCTGCTGGGAGATAGTAATGATTTATTTTTTTAACATGCTTCAGAAAATAAAACAGATTAGTAGATTTTATTCTTTACCTTCATGAAATGAATAAAAAACTCAGTGAAAGGATTTTCTATAAGTAAATTTTTCATTTCAAATCACAATAATGGACAGATTCACAGTTTTGTGTCTGGTACAGCTTGTTTTATTTTATACTAGCTGTCCCCCACGGCTCCGCCCGCGTAGTAGTGAATCAGGACAAGCTTTAAAAATCAATTAAAAAAAAATATAATCATTTGTATTGAGAAGAATTTATATTGATAGGTTTAGTTTCCAATGACCTCTTGATATACAATATTTTTAGATTTGCTATCAGGGGTGAGAATGTAGCTGTGATCTCTTTGCCAATCTCTGGCCAAGCGGAGGGTAGTTGCGCTGCAATGTCAAACGTTGGCACTGTATCTGATCGTGTTCAGCTCTGAAAGGAGAGCATCCTCCGCATGTGGCCGTGATATCTCTGCCAATGAGCAGCTACCCTCTAAAACACGCGTAGCTGTGATGTATCGCTCAAAAACGTTAAACGTTACTCTTTAACAATCTCTAGATGATAATGTCTGCTGAACATACAGGTATCACTAGCTAAGTGGAGGCAAGGTACGTTCCAACACATGGCGAGAGGTAGACCAACTTGAACGGAGGCAGGCGTGTGACTGAGGATGGCCCCACCTGGCTCCCTACTCCTGAGGTCCTGCCTCTCCCTCCCCTCGGCCTGCAGCCTGTCTCTCGGATTCATGCGAATAAATCAACCGAACTACGATACTTAGCGCGATGAGAGAAGCCGAAAAATCAACTGGAACGTTCAAGCAAATTATAGAAAAAAACCCGATCTAAAACCATTAAGTAGTTCTCTTATGAAAAGCAAACAGACAAAAAGACGTTGGATTTTATATAAATAGAGATTACCCATTAGGATGACAATTATGATCTTCTGGAACCAGACTGGCACCACTTTATTTAGTATTACCACACTAAAGCAAACAAACATGTTTTTATTCCTGGTTGTGCAGGTAAAAAAATGTAGTCTTTCCTCACGAATGGCCCCATATTGATATATATTGATCGAGTTTCATTTTTGTCCCCATGTTCAGGTTGGTCTCCTACCACAGTCAAAATACGTGGTGCTTTGTCCTCAGACCATTTCTGAATTGTTGCAACATGTGTGAGTGAACCTTTTAAAAAGCTGGCATCGCTTTCAGGGCTGCATATACCTGGCCACTCCAGCTCCCTTTAAATTTAGAAACGTAATCGATGTAAGCAAACTAATTAGTGTTTCCAGGGTTTACCTAACTGCTAGCCTGTTGCAGTATAATATATTTGATTAAACGGTGTAATCTAAAACTGTTTGGTTCCCGTTTTTATAATTTTAACAAGTCAAAGAATAACTGCAATTATTTCTATATAGTTAGTTTGTATTCTGACCTACTAATTCCATTACAATATCAGTGTGATTTAGAGCCTCTCCTGTAACACTAGGCCGAGGTGGGTACCGACCCTGGGCACATTGTCTAGCCATTGTAGGACACACATATTTACACACGCATCAGTGTAATATGTGTGTGTTTACAAAGAAGGAGGAAATCCTAAGTGCACACTTCAGACAGACTGTGACTTAACCAGGATTTGAAGCCATCTATAAGGCGAGCTGTTCTCTCGCCCTGTTGCCATTGTTAAGAATTTAAAACATTTTTGGACATGATTTTTGTATGAAGAACATGAAAAAATGGATGAGATGCCTCCAAAACAGACCATAAAGACTGGCTACGTCCTTCACTGGCTTGTCCAGCAAGCCTCATAACAGTTACCAGCAGGGTTCAGGCAGAACATGCCCCAGAATGGGGATAAAAGCTTTTACAGTTCACTTTAATACTCAACAGTCCCAAAATGCCTAACAAGGAGGACAACCTGTTAAAACGCTGGCTTGTGGCCAATAGGCAACAAGGATTCATTGAAAGAGATAGCAAGTTATTAAGAAATATGTTATCAAACCTCAAAATATTAGGTCAGGTCAGGTTGGGGAGCATGCACAGGTACAGTGCGTTGCTGCACCCACCACTCAACGAAACAGCTCGGGATTCTGGTTGGTAACCCCCTAGGCAGACATGCAGTCCAGTTAACGTGGGCATCCCCTTGGCCTGGTCCAGCCACTCGGGTCACCAACAATAAGGATCTTACAAGCCGGATCACCCTCGGGGAAAAGTGCCACATGGCTGTAGTGCTGTAACTGACGCTCCCTCACAATGCAGGTAATATGCCTCATTTGGGACTCCATGAGCAACTGCTTATTCGACATAAGGTCAAACCAACGGTATCAAAGGATTCTCTGAAGAGACACAGTACCATAGGAGTCCAGCCTCAAAATATGCCGATGAGTAACTGTAATCTTTATATAATCTCTGCCATCACTGATATATTGTATACTTCTTAAGGTAATGTCTGGTAGACTTTTCAATTGGCACAAATGGTTTAGGTTCCCCAGAAACACACACACGGTGTAAAATAAAGACTGACATCTTCATTGAGTATCATCTTATGAAGCCTCCTACTGTCTACAGCAATGCTGTGAGTGTAAATGAAATATAATATCACCGCACACTGAAAAGGATGCCAAAGTACGCTACATTTTAGGCACAGAAAGCTGAAGATGAACCAGTCATCCTCTCCTCTCCTCTCTTCTGGCTTGCCTTCTCGCACTTACGGCAGCCATGTCATAATTCAACCCCCTCTGAAATGACACAGCTACTATAATTTGGGGTTTTCGTTATGTTCTTTGGTTATATTATCTTTGTTTTTTTTTTACTTTTTTTATGATATCTCTTTGAATATTTTTATCTTTATTTATTGATGGTTTATTTAACCTATGCTGGAGAAAAGGCTGTTTACAATGAAAGGGACCAGAAGATGAGATGTACCAGTATTTTTTTTTTATTTGTAGCATGTTTGGGACCAGAAATCAATAGTATCTTTCCACCAAAGCCAGTAGTCAGAATTCTAAGACATCATCAGAATATCAAAACACAAAGTTGCTTTTTTAGAAAAACAAAAACACACTCGCCACACTCTAAAGATTGCATCCAAACAAAACAAATGTGACTGTTTACAAATGAGAGCGCGCGGGACTGAAATTTGAGGAGAGGTTTGTTGTTAGCACGGTGATGCTGGCCAAAACCACGGCTCACTCCGACAAAATTCTGGGCTCGTTGGAATGTTCTCACAGATTCCACTTACTGACCAGGCACCCACAATGCTGAGACATTTCTTGGTAGGTGTATCCCTGGGAGTGAGTTCGTTTTTTAATTACGGCATGTTACATAACCCAAATCTATATAAATATAATATAAAAAGGCGATACCACTCCTTTAGTGATATGGCGGTCAGAAATCACATAGGAGAAATAACTTAGCTTTGATTAATGATGGCTTACGCTGCGTAACAGACGAAGGAACCCAATGGCAAGAAACCCAGTTCAGGAGTTGGGGCCTGATACGTAGAGTCTGCCATTTTCGCCATGCAGTGGAAGGATTTTCAGGCTTGGATGACGTTATCTTCCATCCATCCATCAGCTTCAAAGGTGTGCCGGGCAATGTTCCAAGGCTTTCTACTCTTTCTTCATGTGCAGACCCCAGTTAGGTGAATCATGCCATTCCAAACAAGGCAAAAGAGGATCCAGTTTCATGCTGACTTTGACACACAGAAATAGTATACAGTGGTCCTCAGTCTGACTGCCCATTTCGCAGTTGTCCCTAACTGTCTTGTCTTACAATGCTTGCCTATCAGTTCTATATGGTGAACCCCTGTGCTAAATCTGGCTCTATGTCAACTGTGCATGTGAGTAGGAAAAGGCAGATTTATAAAATATACTTGCACAGAGCACAGTGACATATTAAACTTTGTGGATTGGGCGACCTGGACACAGACAGGCAGACACGTTCAAAGCCATCACCACACGTTTATTTACACTAATATGTACAATAAGTCTATAAGTGCACCGCCACACAAACCCCAACAGTCTCCCAAAGTCCAGGCTTCTCAAATAGCCGTCTCTCTTTCTCTCTCCAGGCCTCTCCTTGCCGCCTCCTCTCCGACCTCGTCCTTCTCCTCACCCGACTCCAGCCTTGATTGAAGGGAGGCGGCTCCTTAAATAGGCAGGCAGCTGATGACCACACCCGGCCACCTGCCACAATACTCCCCCGCAAGCTGAGACCTCCAGGGGCCAGCGGCCCGTCCCGCGAGGGCAGGTTTTCCTCGGCAGCAAGCTGACACGTCCCAGCCTAGGGCCCGGTCCTATAAAAAAAGAAAAACAGGGGGCGGAGACGTTGCCGTGACGCGGCCACTCAGCGGCCGTCCTCTGTCTGTGGGCCAACGCTCTCCACTCCGACCGGCACCCCGATACTCTTTTACTCTGCCTCACCATCCGAGTCCTCCGTGATCCCCACCACGGAACCACCAACGGGAGCACACTCGCTCTTCTCCTCCCAAGCTGTGGGTTTTCCCTCTGCCTCAGCAGAGGGTGGCCTTTCGATAGGACATTTGCACTCAGCAACACGTCCGCTCATATCGGAGGAGTCAGCTTTCTTCCTCCGACTCCTCCTCTTACTTTGGGATGCCGCGACGGTTCGGGTCTGTCTATAGGAAAAGGACAGACCCTGCCCCGCCGGCGTCCGTAGCTTTATGGGGGCGGTCCTACTCACCGTCCCCGCTGTCCCTCTCCGGTCAGAAGTTCCAGTGCCGGTCAGTTCCCCTCTGATTCCAGCGTCTCCGCCTGGAGGGCACATCATTCAGGTGGCGGCAATCCGGCAAGCAGGAGGCATCTCTGCAACCGCTGTAGAATCGCTGCCAGGGAGAGAAAGTCAGTCGACAGTGTGCTTACCTGACCAGCAGTGCCACTCGCCGACTGCTTCCTTTGGGCCCTTTCCTCCGGCCCAATCGGGTTTCTTGTAGGCACGGGATTGATATTCCCTGGTCCCGCCTCCATCCAATCGTTGGCGGGCACACAGGACACACTATCCAACCCCGTGTCTGTCGCAAGGAGGGACTTCCCGTCGGCGGCCATCTCGTCCTCCTTCCATACATGGGGACGAGATCCCGGGCAACTCCACGGCTGCTGCAGCTGTCCTAGCTGCAGCCTTTCCTTCTCGGCAGCTCCCCTGGCTGCCGCCGCATCCTTGAGCCGCCCCTGAAACACACAGTCCAACGGAGGACCGCTAACGGTCCGAGTCACAAACTGTACCTGCGGGGTTGGGTGCACGCCGCCCCTGCGGCACGTGGGTGAGCTCCCTTGCTGTGCCGGGCCATCCACATACAGACATTTTCTGAAATGCAGGTCCCCACCTTGTCCCAGGTGGAGCATCCTGCGCGACTACGCCGCTGTGATAAGCTGCCCGGACACAGACAGACGGACACCATGTTAAAGTCCACTACACGTTTATTTACACTAATATATACAATAAGTCTATAAGTGCACCGCCACACAAACCCCAACAGTCTCCCAAAGTCCAGGCTTCTCAAATAGCCGTCTGTCTTTCTCTCTCCAGGCCTCTCCTTGCCGCCTCCTCTCCGACCTCGTCCTTCTCCTCACCCGACTCCAGCCTTGATTGAAGGGAGGCGGCTCCTTAAATAGGCAGGCGGCTGATGACCACACCCGGCCACCTGCCACAACTTATACACTTATTACAGTAGGTTTCAGGAACTTTAAAAAAAAAAACAAAGAGTGGAAACAAAACAGCCTTCGCTTGGTTCCAGGTGCTAGTGGAAAATCTGGACAAGTCTTACAAACGCTTCAACGGGTATTACACAAACACGCAATTTCAAACTTCAGCCCAAAGAGTGCTCAAGGTGTTGTGATATTTCATCACTACTTCCATTATTTCTTCAAATGCCTCTTTGAACCAAGATCTTTCTCATGTGACTTGGGTGCTGTCCAAATACTACATTAACTTAACGTTTACCTTGCCTTCTCACTGCATTTCCTCAAAGAATTGTACCTTCAGTCAAAAGGAACCATCTAATGAGTTAAGGAACTGATTTTATTATGACATAAATACTGGAGTAGGACGTGATCCACCACTAATTGAAACTTGTGTCTCCATGGGTATTATGTCTCTGAAGTGGCAACCCACTTAACTACCAGACACTTTTTTTCTAGAACATTCAAGGTAATTTCTCATTTCTAACACCAGAGAGAATAGCCTAATAAACTATGGGCCAAGGAATCAGCTGGCAAAATTACATTTTTGATTGAAATCTCAAGATTTGTTATAAAAACTCATTTCATAGCTTAGCAAAGTATTCCTGTTTTATTCTAAGGTTTTATGCTCAAACACAGGAACGATATCCTGCCAGTCATAAGAAAGCAAGCTGTGAATGATCCAAGGCCTTCCAGGTTTTTGTCCTTAAATGTTATTTATCCAAGATAATGAGCTTTTCGCCGTGCCAGTTTCGCATTTTCACAGTTTGGGATGAGTTCCAATGTTTGTACTTTACTTTACTTGGCTTAGATGCTTAGACAGCCTTGGATGTGGTCCTTCTGAGAAACGAGAAGCCACTGATATGTTTGGTAACTTCTAAGAGATAAAAGGAGTGTGCCGCACACAGGGTCAACAGTGGAGTCTTCTGGGTATTTCTGGTGGGAAGGTTGCTCTTCTCAGTTTATATCACTAACATTGACTCTGTTATGCTAAGTACACTTGTGAATTTTTCTAATTACTCCCAAATTAATGTGACAGAAGAAAAAAAAAATTGAAAAACTCCCAAATTATCTTCAGAAGTAGGCAAGAACTTTAATTATGCATGCTGAATGGGTGAAACACCATGTCCTGCCCTGTAGGGCTAATGGAGTGTCATCCACGCTGAAGGTTACCTGAGGCCTATCCATCCATCCATGCTCTGAATTCTCCTTTTCCATTAGTTTTGCTGCCGGCATTGGTCATGAGGTGAGAAGTAACCCTGGACAATCCATCGCAGAGCACGTTCACTCACACATGGCTGAGTTAGGACTGCCACTTATCTTAATCCACACATCCATGATTCACGGTGTTATGTTTTGCAGTCAGCCCAGTAAATCATAAAAGTAGGTTCTTTTACCTTGTAACCTGATCCCACCCTTAAAACACTTTTACAAACACCTCGAAACAGGCGGTGGAGGACACAATGCCAAAGTATTTGAGAAAAACAGCACTTAGCTTGACATTTAATGCTGATTTAACTACTTGAAACAAAGTGCAGTGACGGCACCTCATCAAAATAATTAAACAGGAGACCAGCGCAGCATCCTTACTTGAGACTCAGGTTTTGTGTTTCTAGCTGTGACCAGGTATTTTGGTTCAGAGAAGAAGTCCAAAGGTTGGATGTAGGGATGACTTCCAACAAGACCGTATTCTGATGTTAGTGCCATCATGTTCAGATATTATTGCAGAGTTTGTACTTATTTGGCTGACACCTTTGTCCAAGACAACTTACAACATTTATGATACAATTGGTGACATTTCTTTTAGTTTTCCAATGGGAGCACAAGCAGGTCAAGTGTCTTGCTCATGGTCACACAGTGTCAATAGCAGGACTTGAACTCACAACCTCAGGGTTTGCAGTCCAAAGCCTTAACCTCTTTGCCACGTACACCTCTTCTCGCTCTCGCTCTCTCTGTTTCTAACCAGAATGCTCCAGAAAGGTTTTGGTTATCTGTAAAATTGTATGCCATGCTTTCTAGCTTTCTATTTCAAACAGGCCTTGTATTATGGCTCATGTAGTGTAGTACACACTAAAGTAAATGAAAATATGTAAATAGAGCAAAAGCTGCATAACCAATTAAAGCATAAATCCCAGTGACTTTCTACTTATCGATTATATTTGCTTCACATTACAGGCATACCAAGAGACACAGGGAGAATGACCTTTAAAACAAGAACATTTGTTTTGCACCGCAATGAAATGGCTGTTCAGCCAACAGATGATCAAGGCGGCTGGTAGATGGGAATGGATTTCTTCCTGTGTCTTTGGATTCATGGTGGCCTGGTGGTGCTCTCTTAGATGTGGTTGTAGCTTTGGGAGACTTGAGGTTGATTCCCAGACTGTCTACATAGAATTCACACATTCGACCTACATCCTCCTGGTTTAGTCCCAGTGCTTCAGCTTCCTGCCATACTCCAAAGAGATGCAAACATGTAGGTTATTAACTCTAAACCGATTGGCGTGAGTGAGTGTCGTCTGTGATTGTAATGAGGGTTCTGCCCAAAAGAAGAGAAAGGCCCAGGAAATGGAGCTGAAAAGCCAAAACAATAGGCAAAGGTCAAAGCTGGAAGGAATATAATTCTGATGTCAGGCCAAAAGTCAAAATTGAGAGCTAAATGTCCTGGCAGCCTAAAGATCTTTTTTTTTTCCTTATTTAAATTGCTAACCACAAGAGTTGTTTTGTTTAACAAAATATCCATAAGTGTACTTAAATGGAGGAAAACAAAAAAGGCAGAAACAATAAATAAATGACAGGCAATAGAGGTAATGGGAAAGCTCTCCTGCTTTTTGAAAACCCTAACTACCCTGCTACATAAAGAAGTTATCAAAAAGGGATCAGGAGGTGGATCGAAACCTTAAACATAGCAAAAATCCCAACCAGAAGGTCAAGAAACCCAGGCACCAAAACCGCAACACTAGGCAACACTCTTTGTTAAAAAATGCTTGCTGTAATTCTTAAATCAAAAATCACTAGAAGAGACAAACATACTGTGACCTACTAGCAACAATCCCAGATGCCAATGAGCATGCAGTGCTGGCCTATAAAACGTTGCACTAATGGTGTCATGTGACATGACTTCTGGGGGGGTGTGGTCTAAATGGTGGCACTAATGCATAAACAAAATGACGTTTGAGATAAAACACATAACACCAGCAATCTCTTTACATCAAAAAGAACATTAAAACCCTAATATTGTGAAGGTCCTCCTCGTGCTGCTAAAACCTGTCAAAGCATGGACTCCACAAGACCTCTGAAGGTGTCCTGTGGTATCTGGCACCAAGACATTAGCAGCAGATCCTTTGAGTGCACTAATTTGTGAGGTGGGGCATCCATGGGGTCCAGCACATCCCACAGATGTATTATTGGATTGATATCTTGGGAATTTGGAGGCCAAGTCAACACCTTGAGCTCTTTGAAGTGGGGAAAGGCATGCTATCCTGACGTTGTCATGAAGGGGCTTACGTGATCTGCAACAATCTTAGGGTCCATGTACATGGACCCAAAGTTTTCCAGCAGAACATTGCCCAGAGCATCGCACTGCCTTTGCCAGCTTGCCTCCTTCCCAGAACGCACCCTGTCATCTCTTCCGCATGTAACCAACGTACACACACCCAGCTACCAACATGATCTAAAAGAAAACATGATTCATTAGATCAGGGCACTTTTTTCCATTGCTTCATGGTCCAGTTCTGATGCTCGCATGCCTATTGTAGGTCTTTTCAGTGGGGCACAGAGGCAAGCATTGGCATTCTGACCTGTCTGCGGCTATGCAGCCCCATATGCAGCAAGCCGTGATGCACTGTGTGTTCTGACATCTTTCTCTCATGGTCAGCATTTTGTGCTACAGAAGCTTTTCTGTGGGATCGGACGAGACGGGCTATGTATAGCCTACGCTCCTCATACACATCAGTGAGCCTTGGGTACCTATGACCCTGTCGCTGGTTGACTATTCCTTCCTTGAACTACTTTTGGTAGGTACCAATCATTGTATACTGGGAATGATCCACAAGATCTGCTATTTTGAAGATTCACTGACCCAGTCGTCTGGCCATCACATGTTCGCCCTTGTCAAAGGTCCACAGATCCTTTACACTTGACTGTTTTTCCTGCTTACAACACATCACTTTAAAGAACTGACTGTTCATTTGCTGCAAAATATATCCCACTCCATGACAGGTGCCATTGTAACAAGTCAATCAATGTTGTATACCTGTGAGTATAGTATATATATACTAGGGGGCTTCGCTCCCTGTTCATTTCACTTGCCACCAGGTCTGAGCTATGCGCCAGCCACTTCGTGTCTCTGTCGCTCACATATGTGGATTTCACTTTCACCAAACAACAAATCTTTTAATTTTCGCGGATACGCCTCTTCATTGGGATGAAACACTACTTTTCCCTGATGGCAATATGAATTAGACAATCTACCAGTCTCCAACTTAAAGTTTAAATCCGAACAATATATTCAATATCTTTTCGCTGTTCCGCTATTTCACCCAGTAATAATTTCCATTTGTTTGCACTAATGCGATCTTTACTGTCATTTTTTTTTTGAGACTTTCGAATTTTCGTACTTTCATTATCTCTAACCTGCTCTGCATGTGTATCAACCCAACGTTTTTGAATTCTTTACGAAATTCTACTTTGTTATCTACTCTTTAGTGGTTAAAACTCTTGGCACAAAGTCTCGTCTTAAGGGACTTGAAAGTATCTCTCTGAAAAAGTCACGTCTCGTCCCAGGCTAAAAAGTCTTGTCCCATCCCAGGATTTTTTATTATAATAGACATATATACATATAAAGTGGTAAAGTGTACGGTCTCCGGTGTCCATGTCTGGGGCAAAATGTTGTCCGATGAACAGAGGCAACAAGAGGCACAAGAAAAGATGGCTGATAAACAAAGGCAGCAAGACGCACAAAGGAAGAGGGATGTAAGGGCTAGCATATCTGGTGAGCAAAGGTTCATAAACGCACAACGTATCTAAAACAGACAGGCTAACATTATACCATTGTGCCCATTTTAATAAACGGCCATTTCTTTATGCTAGTTATTAACATATTCTTAATGACGACAACTTAATAAATAACTGATATGCAAATCTTCCAAAATAGCAAAATAACAACATTTATACAGAGCTAAAAAAATTTTTTTGAATAGTAACAAGATGGGGTGGTAGGAGCTGATAACATCACCATAGCTGCTGACAAGACAATCACACGTGAACAAGCACAGCGTCAAGATGGCAATGTGGTGATGTCACCATCATATAATAAAAATAAATATACTATGATAAAGACAAAAGAATAATAAAGGAAATTAAACAAAAAATTTGGGATAGATCAAAATGTTAATATTGTAACAAAATTATGACAGCTATGGGCCAGCAATCTATCCAGGGTTGATTCCTACTGAGAGTTCACATCAAGTTAAACATTTGCTTTCTTTTAAGTAAAGATCTTGTGAATTAGTAGAGGATGCAAGCGAAGTATCATTACTGGCTTGACACTCGCAATCAAGGCTGCGGAGCGGTCCAGGTAATTGATACCTTGTGTGAAAGCCTGAAGGAGAACCTTTTCAATGAAACCGTCTGCATATTAAGGAGGTTTAATGAGATGGAACTCAGCACTGTAGTTACATTCATGAACAGCTTGTATGCTGCATTGAATGTTATTTTGTGTTTTATTGTAACTCTGTTATGCTAAATATGACCATCAATCTGGGGTCTGTCTCCCGGAAATACGCTATATGAAAACTAATCGAGCAGAATTGATCTGAAGGCATATTTTTGCCCTTCCTTTTGATATACAGTATGACTCATCGGTCTGTTATTTGCTGTGTCCGAGAGACGGATATTTGAGCGCAGCACTTTTGAATCAATTACTGCATCCATTATGTAAAAGTACCTCATCTGAGCAAATCCTTTCCTGGCAAACCAATTGATCACAGAGATGCATCTTAGTCCAGTAGCGTACTGTGGGGTATACACACACACACACACACACACACACATGTATTAACAGCAATTAATCAAAAAAATAATGTTGATGCACATTAACACAAAGTACAAAAGCAGAATCCCTGGCATACAATACTGAGACCCTCCAAATGAATCCATTTGCTCTCCTGAATGCCTCTGGCTGTGTTTGATTTTGTACACTTGTGTATTATTTGACCTTCTTGTCATAATGTTAATAAATCCATGTTAATTCCGCTTGACTCTGGTGGTGTTTCCGGAAAGCACGTGGAGAATTGATCCTCATATCATATAACGTCGCCCTCTCCTGAGTACAGAAACTGCTGGGTGCTTACAGCTCCAAAATGCCCCCCTCATATTATCATTTAAATCGATTTACTAGTTTTATGGGTGACAGCAACCCAGCTTTGGTGTTCCTTACAGACTGCAGTTCCCATTACTGTGCAGTTTTCGATCTGTGGTCCATGGGTTTCTCATTCCTGGTGATGTCGTTTGTTTCCTATAATGTCAGTTTCCCTAAATAAAAACAGATTTGTTGTTGGTGATGCTGTGCAGGACACAAAAATTCCTGTGTTTTCCAGCACATGAGGTCTGGCATAAAGTCACAGAACCAGCCTTCCATTTGAAAGCCTATTGGTCTTCTGCTGGTGACGGCAGCGGTCCAGGGTTCGAATCCTGCACTCGGTCATTGTTTGTGCGGAGTTTGCTTGTTCTTCCTCTTTCCACAACCCATACAAGTGTGTGCATCATATTAATTGTTGATTCTGCATTGCTCCAGTGTGTGTGTTAGTGGGGATTGCGATAGAACGGCACATTGTCTGTGGTTGTTTCCTGTCTTGGGTTCTATGACACCAGGCTCTCCTGGCCACCCCTTAACCTCCATCCATGTCTGAGTTTCTTGTTTCAGACCCACTTATTTCAGTTCAGGGACCAAGAAGGTGAAGGAGCATCAGGTGCAAGATAATCCTGGATAGAGTGCCGGTCCATTATAGGGCACAATCTCATACACAGCACAGGTCAATTCAACCTAACCTGTGTGTCTTTGAGATTTTGAAGGGCATATTGTGAGAGCTGAGTGACATTAATCATTGTGTCTCTCACCCATCTACTGAAACAAGAAAGAATGCTCTTCTGCAGTATATAAAGTATACTCTAAAGTAATCCTTAATCGTATAGGTAATCACACCATATTGACCACAATCAGGTAATTGCTTAGCATGGGTCATTAGAGAAAGACTGCTGAAGTCCATCTGGACAGACTAATGATGACAATTTTGTGAAACAAAGAAACTAACCAGATACTTGGCCTAACTGGCCATATTCTGATCACTGAGTCTAACTCAGTGTTGTAGGAGGCCAGAGCTTATCCTGGTAGTATTGGGTACAAGGCAGGAGTCAAACCATAGCAGGGCACACTCACTCCGATCTCCACATTTGCTCATGCAAGGCCACTTCAACCAGAGTACCTTTATGGTGACAGAAATAGAACCTGAACATGTAGACAGTTACCAGGCCAGGATTGGAACCAAAATGTCTGGATTTGGGAAGCAGCACTGCTTACCATTGTTCCTCCTTTCATTCAGAAGTAATCAAGTACAGTAAAACCTTGATTATCTGTCACTCGATTAACCATCAGTGTCTGTTAACAGTCAGGGCCCAAAAAAAAACAAACATCGCACACGCCAGCACTTATCTATTACTGCAGTACTACTGCCGTGTGGTATGCTACAAGCTCTGGAACAACTCTCCCTTTTGCTAGCACAAAGTGTTCTTCCCGAGCACTACGTGTTAGGCCACATTTTGAAATCACAGTGTCAGTTACATACCTTCAATTTTAATACTGCTACGTAGTATTTCTCTTTTTTTATTATTAATCTACTATACATTGTTATGGCTGATAAACGTATATGTGTGGTGTTGGAATTGTCACAAAAAATTGAAATTATTAAACATTACGAAATTGCTTCAATTTACGGAGTAGGAAGAACAACAGTGAACGATATAAAGTATGATGCCGACAGAATTGAAAAACATTGTGGGGAACAGCCAGACACAGACAGGTAGACATGATGGTTTCACCACACACACGTTTATTATACAATATTTACAATTCGAAGTGAGCACAAACCCAGTGCCTCAGCACCAATCACCCCTTCAGTCCTTGGCCACCACAATGCCTTCACTGTCTCTGGTCCGCCTCCACTCCTCTCCTCTGAGCTCCATCCTACTTCCACCCGACTCTTGCCAATGAATGGAGGGAGGCGGCCCCTATTATACACCCCCGGATGGGCTCCAGGTGCTTCCTGAGGAGCCTCTGTTGACACACCCCTGTGTGGTGGAAGCTCTGGCTGTGTACCCAGAAGTCCTCCGGGTGTCCCCAATCCTCTTCCCCCCAGCACTTCCGGGTGTGGCGGAAGTGCTGAGGTCCAGGGCTCCCAAGGCATTGGGGTGCCCCCTGGCGGTGACCACGGGCCCCTACAGGGTTGAGCTTCCAAGCTCTGTACCCGTGGCCCCCAATAGTACCAGGGCGGTCACCCCCTCGTGGTCTGGAGGAGGCACAAGCCCTCCTCCGGTCCTCCCGGCCAGGCATGAACCCCAGCCGGGTGCCACAACATGTAGAAAATGGAAACACTGTTATTCTGTGTTCTTCTGTATTGTAATTTTCTTTTAAAATTCTGTTATATTATGTTTTGTTAATATATTGTGGCATGCAGGTAGCTTGTGACTTGCAGTGCTGGAGCAGAAAGGGTGAAATGAATGCTGTAAGTGATGGGACTGGGTGAAGGGCTTCTGTTAGGAGATAAGTGACAGGAGAAGTTAGGAGAAAAAGGAAGGTGCGGCGGAAGGAATTTTTGAGTAGGAAGTCAGGAGACAATAAGCAGGGGTGTTTGCTGTATAGAGATAAAAAAGAACATGAGGGGCAGGATTGGTAGGAAAAGCTTTCTTTTATTGTTTTGGAGGTGTGCTCTGTAACCGTAACCCAGATAACGGAATACCGTTTGTTACGGAAAGAAGACTCCAAGTAAAATGTTGAAAACTCCAGTACCTCTGAGTTGTATTATATTGTACTAGGGGGTTCGCCCCCTGTTCGCTTTGCTCGCCAACCCCCCTGGCCTGCGCTACGTGCCAGCCACTTCACGTCTCTGCTGCTCGTGTTGTGAAGAGGGGGGCTGAATGCACCCCAAGGAGACGCGGTCGCTCCTCCGAAACCCCCTCTTAAACGGTGATATAATGTGAAATAAATAGTTTTGTTTTTTTACCTCCTCTTTGCTCGATCAGCTACTGGCTTGCTGCTGCTGTGCCACATGATCTGCATCTCGCTCGGCACTTTGAACATTTAAAAGCCGGTACAGCAGCTGTCCTACTCTTTGTCTTTTATTTCTGACCCCCGGCGTGGTTAAATCTCTGCACAAAGTCTCATCCTGTGGGACGTGAGTTCTTAATATTTTTTAGTTTATAATTTTAAAACGGAATAAGAATCTGAAAATCGAACAACATCACATTAAAGTTCGATAAATTCTCAAAAGAATGATACCAAACATATATATGTAGGTAAAAAAAGCCTGATTCAAGATGTGACAAAAAACATGACATAAAAATGTCACATAAAATCGTTGCACTTTTAGGCTTAGCATTTTATATATAGAGAGCAGATGAATGAATTAATTTTGTTAATACTATATTATATTTTGTTAATATAGTTTTATTTTGTATTCTATTCGCTAAACTAATATACTGTATATCATTTTTAAAGAGGCTGTTATGTTATCCGTGTTTTCTTCGGTCCCGACCCTTCTGAACAGTAAGATGGTGTGGTGGTTCGCCGTCTCACATCAACCCAGTGTGGAGTTTGCATGTCCTTCCTATGGCTGCTTTTACCTCCCTCATTCCGAGGACCTGTGTGTCAGTTTAACTGGTGATTCTGAATTGGCTTTCTGATGGTGTATGCTTGTCTTGTCCTTTCCGGGATTTGGCCCCCCAGCCTTGCTCTGATGCTATAATAATAGACATCTGCTTCCCTACAACCCTCAACTGTGTAAGTGGGTTTAAAAATGGATGAAGATGAACTTGAACTATCTTATGGATCATTCAGGTCCATAAGAATTGAAGAGCCTGCCAGTGCCACAGTACAAAGTTTTATCTTTCTTTAATGGCCATTTGTCTTCTGATTCCAAACACACACACACACTGTGCAGGTTACCCTATGGCAGTTTATGAAAGAGTCTTGGAAACAATAAATGCTGCAGTCATAGTTAACTAAAACTGGTCACTTTGAGTAATGGAGGTGTCTTCTGTTTATCCCCAATGTGAGTTGGTTGGCCTTTTTTGAGTTGTAGCTGTTCTGCTGATATTAGATAATATTGTGTCGGGGAAACTGGGTCTATGATGATGCTAGTAAACAGAATAGAACTAGAAACACTGGGACCCATGGTCCCTGAAGAAACCCCTCTCATGAAACACATCACCCCAGGTAACTCCGCCGAGGTCTGAGCCGATGTCAGCGTGACTCTTTTCCTGACGGACATGCTGCATGTTTTTTTTTTTTTGCTATGGTGGGTATTTGGGTGGCAATTCTTTTTTGGGAATAACATTGCAGAGGAAGCCCGCACCATCAGTTCTTTGGTTGTACATGACTGTCTGTAGCTCTCGGAGTGAATGATTTGCAATGCTTGTGTCGTGTGGTTGACCTGTCGCTTTGGTACATGCATTTTGTTTTTGATTGGAATTGGCCTGTGCAATGTGCTTCACTGTCAGTACAGTGTGCACACACAGCCATCGTCCTCCTGTCTGCCAGGGAACATGAATGCAAAGGCACTTGCTGTGACTGTGCCAACGCAGCCATTGGTTTTCTGTCACCCACAGCACCCCACTGCTCCTCCTCTTGCAATGAGAAGGACCGAAGGCTGAATTCTGTGGCCGAGGTACCCGCACAAGCAACTTGTAGATCACGTTACATGTGTCGTGACATGAACTCTCGATTGAGACCAGGATCAAACTGCAAGACCCAGTGGTTCGTGATTTTTTATGTAACAAATGGACAATACTTACCATTTAATAAATACTTTTTACGTGTTAAGATCTTGCCAGCACGTCTCAGCTCTCACTTTGAGGCATTTTAGGTTAGATTAGATTAGGTTAGATAAACTTTATTAACCCCAAGGTGAAATTCAGATACATATAGCAGCAGGAACATAAAAAAACAAGGATACAGACTCAAAGTACACATAATACATCCAATCAATCGATCAATCAGTCAATCGGTAAATAAATAAGTAAAATATATACAATAATGTATATTGTGCAGAAATTTCAAAATGGACTTAGAGTATGTTGGAAAGAAGCATTGAATTGCCTTATGGCAGTGGGCAGAAAAGACCCCCAGAGGTGATTCTTAGCACACCGTGGTGGAATGAGCCTGTGGCGAAATGGGCTCCAAGAGAACACCACCTGTTTGGGATGGGGGGAATTTTCAGGATGACATCCACTTTTGCCACCATCCTCTTCAGCATAACAACTTACAGTGTGTCCAGAGTTTGCCCTGTGATGGCGCAAGCTTTCCTAATAAGTTTGTTCAGACATTGTGTATCTTCTGAGCTCAGGTTGCTTTTCCAAGGAGATGACAGTCTAGAGCACCACACTGGCTACTGTTGACTGGTAGAACATTTCCAGCAGCTTGCTGCGCACATCAAAAGACCTGAGACTCCTCAGTCTACTCTGGTCCTTCTTGTACAGCACAACTGTGTTGTCAGACCAGTATGGTTTCATGTTTATGTGAACTCTCAGGTACATGTAGTTCTGCACTACTTCCACTACCTTCCCCTGGATGGTGACTGGTCTCGGAGGCTCCTTGGCATGCCTGAAATCCACCACCACCTTTTTTTGCCTAGCTGATATTGAGCTGAAGGTGATTTTCCCAGCACCACAAGCCAAAAGTCCTCCATAACCTTCCTGTGCTCTGACTTTTTTCCATTATTAAAGCAATCTGGGATGGAGGAGTCATCTGAAAATTTCTGTGCGTGGCAAGCACTTGTATTTTACTGTAAGTCCATTGCGTAGATGGTGAACAGGAAGGGAGACAGGGCAGTTCCTTCAGATACTCCAGTATTACACACCACCATTTGTGACACACAGCCCCTGAGCCTTACAAACTGCTGTCTGTTGATCAGGTAGTCCATGATCCAGGAGATTGTGGGAACATCAAGATGCAAAGCCTTGAGCTTTTTCCTCATTCGATGAGGAACAATGGTGTTAAATTTTGCAGTTTTCCGTTTCAAAATAAGATCTTTATTCTGTGCTGTTTTCCTTTTTGTAGGCTGTTTAACTGTAGCAAACAGATTCCCTCTGACTTTGTTATTTTGTATCGTAATTTGCCAAGACGTAGACCAGATATGCTTTGCAGGTCATCTAGTTAGACCTCAGGCAGAAGAGATTTGCAGCTCACACGTTAGTAGGCCAAAAGTAATTAATCAAGGAAATGTGAGCTAAGAACGCGGCACACAGAAGAGCTATTTATTTTGTTTTTGTTAGTATCAACAAGATCATGATATAAGAATAAACAACAATAGATTAGACTCCCTTCCTCGTGACTCGTAAAGATCAGCCTACTGTACCCCACAGTCTCACACTCTTCAGGCGTTAACTGCTAATAGTGTCGAATTTGGTGTTCACTGCTGCTTAAGGCGGTGACTAAAGTGATCTGCAGTTCAGTGTAATCAGGTAAGGTCACAGTCTTCAAATAGGCTAATTAATAGAGGAACATGGGTATTATTAACTAATGACATCGCAATCCTGTGTTTTATTATAAGGCAGGGCACTTTATTACCGCTGAAGAACACCTTTTTGAACCCAAGCTGAACAGACAACTACAACACTTTGCTTGGATTTCCTCATATTGTGTAACTGATAAACACAAATTGATGGATTCTGCTCTACTAAGTGTAAACACAGGGAAAAACACAGCAAAAGGAGGGTCCACATCGTTAATTATACTGTATATACTGTACTTATATACTGTATAAGTTTGGACTTTAGTGTAATTTTGGATTTTTTTGCAGTTTCCCATAGTTATCAATTCCCGCCACAGCAGCTGATAAAAAGTTAAAGCAACGTGATTGAAAGTAGGTGCCATGAACATATCCAGCTGTCATCACAGTCTGTCTGTGCAGCATCCTTTTACCCTTCTGAGTAAAGAAATGGTTGACAATCAAGTAATAAATTGGCCTCTGGAGACTGTTGACATGAGGTCAAGGGTTGGAGTGTAGAAAGAATCTGCTGTGTTGGACATGCATTCCTCTGCTGTGATGCTGGCCTGGTTTAGTAGAAAACTGAAGAGCGTGACCCACAAAAGCTGCTAAGGACACCCGAGAATATTCGTTTCCAAGCTCAAAAGCTACTTTCTCTCTCTGTCTGTGTCGCAGCTCACTCGGGAGCGGGAGGGTCTGATTGTTTGAATCAGCAGCCGAGGGGCGCTGGGGCGTTTTGATAAATGTGAAGCTACAGTAACACAAAGGAGTGCAATGAGGCTATTCATCAGCCTATTGAGAGCAGTGGATCAGCCCTCGCTCTGATATATTTGGACACATTGTTACCTTTATCAATGCCATAATGGTTTTGTCTTAAGCAGACAGGGGTGGGGGAATAACTGTCTGAACAAGATTGTGCATGACAGTCTTTTGTGGTGTGTGTGTTTATTTTAATTTGGCTGTGTGCATGCCTGAAAAGGCCTTCTGCTTTGGGTGTGTCAGGGTGGACGTCTAGGTAAGGGATAACAATGTGATAACCCAAGACATGCTTGCAGTTTTAAAATGGTTTTCACAATTAAGATGTTCAAAGTAGCAATTTTTACCTTAGTCTTTTGACCTGTGTTGGGGATCGGTGATGTTTTACGACTACATTTATCCAAAGGAGCAAGTAAAAGACCAGGGATAACATTTTTAGAAGCTTGTTTATGGCTATGTATTGTTTAAAAGTTGACACTTTTCCTACCCATACTGATGTAATTATTGTCATCACTGATTTTTCCCTGATTTTGGCCAAGTTTCATTTTGGGAGTTTTTTTCTAGTCAGCATTAAAGACTGAGTCCATTTACATTGCGCTTTACGAGCTGAGGCAATATGATCACGTCAAATGGTTTCATCCCAAGTATGACAGTTCTGGCAGCTGGATGAGTGCAAGAAGCACTTTGATTTCTCCAGTGCCTTCGGTACCACCCAGTCATCCCTGTTAAGGAGTAAACTCAGAGATATGCAGGTGGATGAGTCTGTGGTGTGCTGCATTATGGTCTGTCTGTCAGGCAGACTGCAGTTTGTGAGGCTCAAGTGTTGTATCTCTGATAAAGACACGAGCAACACTGGAGCACCACTGGGAACAGTCCTGTCTCCCTTTCTCTTTATTCTACACATCTCAGACTATAAATGGAACACTAGGTCGTGTCACTTGCAGAAGTTCTCAGATGATTCTGCAGTTGTGGGGTGCATTGATAAAGGAGATGAAACAGAGTACAGGAGTCAGGTGGAGAAGTTTGTTACTTGGTGCCAAGGGAACTGTCTGCAACTTAACATCAGCAAAACCAAGGAACTGGTTATTGACTCTTGCCACACCACAGAGCCTCCATGTCCATTCACCATTCAGGGAGTGGATGTAGAAGTGGTCCAATCCTACAAGTACTTATGGGTCCACATTAGTGACAGGTTGGACTGGTTTCAGAACACAGAGGAACTATATAAGAAAGGGCAGAACATGCTCTTTATCCATAAGGGACTGTGTTCCTTTAATGTGGGAAATAACATCCTTCACATGTTTATGATAGCCAGTTGTGATTTTCTATGCTGTGGTGTGCTTGGCTGGTAAAATCACTTCCAGAGAGAGGCCCACTGAATCAACAAGCTACAGTTTAAGTTGAGTTCCATAGGGATGTAGGCACCTTACAAACCAAAGACCAAATGGATGTGTCACTGAGTTGTTCTTCATATTGGTTTGGCTGGATGTATACAAAAGGAGAGATGTTGACATCAGATAGGTGCTGATACAGGTATTACTGCGATCATCTATGAACCTTCTTACTGCTGGTCTTGTCTTGCCACTTCATATTTAGTAGCTGTAGTAGATGGTAAGGATCAAACACATCAGTCACTGTTTCTGTGTCTTCCTGGGCACCCATTTTCACTGCTATGTGACTGTGGAACTATAGACCCCTAGCTTAGTGGCAAGTTTGATGTGATAATGCCTCCAAAGCAGCTTCTGGAGGGTACTAAAAACATCTGTGGTTGCCACTGCATGAGCATTAATTAACATCCCTAACCACTACTATCCATGGTGCTACCCAGATCCTCAGTTTACAGTTCAAATGGTGGTTTTTGTTTGTACATGATCTGTGTTCTCTGGAATTGATTTGTTCCTATTTTGTTAAAAATATATATTTGGGACATTGTGAGCATATGACTGGATGGATTATGTGATATGAGTAATGTGCGATTTTTTTCATGGATGGTTTGATCCTGGTTGCTGTTGTCCAACACTAGTTGCCATAAAGTAGACTTTATTTTTTTGTCACTACTTGTTTGAGCTCTGTTCTGCATGAAAACATGACATGACAAATTTTGTTCAGCCATCACTGCAGACTACATGTTTAGACTGTATTGAGGGTAAGTAACATATAAAAAATATGAATTTTGGGTGGAGTATTCTTTTAAACTAAAATGAAGTAAGGGTATGCACAGTAGGTCAACCTTATTCATAAACCTACAGTTTTTGAGTCAGAAAATGCATAACGAAATCACAAAAACCCAACACTAATTGACAATTGATCCCTCAGCAGAGATATGCTGTTACAGCTGAGGGATTTCAGGAGTGTCACCTTCTCTTTCTAACAGCCTGCACTAAATAAGATGGCACAGCTGGGGTGCATATTTAGGGTGCTGGGAGTTACAAGCAGTGGCTTTTACTGCTCATTGAAACCACCAGCTGCTGATCGAGCTGTTTAACTGTGACTGAGCTTACTGCACGGCTGCGCATATAGCCATATGCTAAGGAAAGAACAAGACATTAAAAAAATTGAGAATGTCTGTAGTGTGCAGTATTATTGCTCACCATTAGCAACAGCTGCTACATATTCATCTGTATCATATATAGTTTGCTGTGTTCGTAAGTAAAAAGCAAAAGTCGCTTAATTGAAATTCATTTGAAAATAAAAAAATTGTGGATTTTATTAGCTTGCTCGTATCTACAGAATTGTTGTAATCCAAGATCTACCTTTAATATAAGCAAAATGAAACTTTAACATAAGAATTAATAAAATAACTCTAATCACAACACACTAGAGGCAAATCTCCAAAAAAACAGAACAAAACTGCTGAATAAACAAAGACCGAGGCACTAAGGGAAAGCCCAAAGCCAAAACTTCAAGGAGAATCACTACCAGCAGGAAGGTAGTAAATAACATTTCGGCACAAAGAGACTAAAGGGGATACCAAAGCAAGAATCTCACCTGCCATGCCTACTGTGTACATGACGCAAGCTGAACAGGAATCACAGCAGCCTCATTGAGAATCTCACAAATTATACCTGGTTAGACCCAACTAGAATAAAAAAGCAAAGTAGGTAGGGTGAAAATGAAATGTGACCATAAACGGGAAGCCTGGCCATGCCATTTATTCCAAAAATGTTTCTGGTTGCTCGCCTGTGTGTGTGTGTCAGTTTATCTTCTAGCACAACAAAATCACAGCATAGTAATGTTCAGTTTTGACAGTATTACATGGTATTATATTTTTCTTTTCAGAAGCTTCCAGAGCTCCAGTGACTATGTGAACAGAAACCTCTAAGTGCAGAAATCATTCCTTAAACAACTGCTGCCTTGTTTCATGTCTTACCTTGCCACTTCCCTCATGTGTATTGCTGGGCAAAACCATCTGTGCCTACCTGCGACTTTATTAGTCTCTATAGTGGCACATTTGAAAGTCTTCTGTAATTCACTTGTATGTACCAAAAATAAATATTGAGAAGGGAGCATATATTTTCTATTTTGAGTGATAAGATATCCATGAATTGCTTTTGTTGTCTCTGTATTTGCCATTTCTTCTACTTTTATGTCGCCCAGCAGACCCATAGGTTTACACAGTATGGCTCCAATTGCATAAGCCAGTGTACAGATGACTTTGTCTTAGGATGAATATTTTTCTCTTTTCCGTAGTCTGCTTCCAGTGCAATAACTAATGTGCAGTCCGATTTCATACATTACAACCAGCACCTCTAGAGTAATTGCCGGTTTAGCATTATATTAAAGTCATTTGGTTATCTAAACAGTTTTTTTTGTTCACTTTGAGTTTTTCTAATATACTTTCCAGTGTGTCAGGGTCTATACATCGTAAATCCTAACCCTTATCTACTCTCTATATATAAAATCCTAAGCCTAAAAGTGCAACGATTTTGTGCAATGATTTTATGTGACGTTTTTATGTCACGCTTTAAATCAGGCTTATTTTAAAACCTACATATATATGCTTGTTATCATTCTTTTCAGAATTTATCAAACTTTATTGTGATGTTGTTAGATTTTCAGATTCTTATTCCGTTTTTAAATTATAATCTAAAAAATATCAAGAGCTCACATCCCGCGAGACGAGACTTTGTGCCAAGAGATTTAACCACACCCGGAAATAAAAGACAAAGAGTAGGACAGCTGCTGTACAGACTTTTTTAAGTGCCGTGTGAGATACAGATCATGCAACAGGCAGCAGCAGCAAGCCAGCAGCTGATCGAGCAAAGAGGAGGTTAAAAAAAACAACTGTATTTGTTTCCCATTGTATCACCGTTTAAGAGGGGGTTTTGGAGGAGCGACTGCATCTCCTTGGGGTGCGTACAGCCCCCCTTTTCACAACGCATGTGGCAGAGACGCAAAGTGGCTGGCACGTAGCGTAGGTCAGAAGCGAGCAAAGTGAGCAGGGGGCAAACCCCCTAGTATACAGTAACATTGTCCAGCCTACTAAATCCAGTGAAAGTTGTGGGGACTGGAGCCTATCCTGGCATCACTGGGCACAAAGTAGGAGACAGCTATATCAGGGTGCCACTCACACAGGGTCTAATTTAGAATTACAGGATACATCTAACCTGCAAGATTTTAGAGAAAACTGGAATACCCTGAAGAAAACCCAGAGAGACATAAGGATAAAGTCCAGGATGCTGGATATTTGAAGTGGGAACGCTGCCCATTTTGCCACTGTGTTTATTTCTGATTTGTTATTTTTATTGGCTGAAAACGGTGCTTGAAGTGGGTTGGTACTCACTGGTACTCAGTACTGGCACTTCTCAATTTTACCGTTTAGAACACTCGGGTTTTTCATTGTTAATAGTAGTGTTTTATAGTCTACCAGTGCTCATAATATGCAGTGCTGGCTGCGCACACTTCCTTGTGGTACTGTAATGCTACAGTCGATAATGCGAGGGGGGTCCAATCAAATGGTCCTTGGGCTTTAATTCAGTGTATTTGTATAAGTGGGGATCCCAGCCCTGTCCCACCTTTCGTCTTCAAACATAAAATCTATGAATCATGGACCATGTACAGTATGTACACCAGAAGGTAAGGGTGTGCAAGCATAATATATCCAACCATTTCCTTTAGCTTAAAAGGCAAAAACAACTTGAACACGGTCTCTTAGTTTTTCTATTTGAAGGACTGGCTGAATGGATATCTTAAACACGATAAAGATTAAGTTTCTTGGTCTGTAATTACCAGGATCCACTTTATCTCGCTTTTTGAGAAATGGAGACACAGTTGCCACTTTCCACTTATTGAAGAAAAAATAAATCTTTACAGAAGTATACAAATCTGTGGCATATAAGTAATATAGAAAAAATATGCTTCTGGCCCTGTTCCTGCTAGTCGTTTGTCCAAGACAACTGAGGTGTTCACCGTCCCTTCCCAGGTGCCCTGGAGTTATATGTATGCATGTCAGGTGGTCTATGCCCTATAGTTGGTCCCTTTCCTGAAGAAAGATTCACCAGGTTTGCCAGCCATCACTGCCCCTTGATGGTCATTCCTCTAAGCTGCCTGCCTGTCACTGTCCTGGTCTTAGGCATTCAATCATTTTGATCATGATAGCCTCCGTCCTAGCTAGATTAAATTCTCGTAAGGTACAGTATGTCATTTGGCCCTCAAGGAGGCATCATCAGTTACAGTATGTAACTAGGTGTCACTGACTATGCGAACAGGACAAACTTCTTCATCGTGTCTGGCAGCAGAATGACTTCTTGCTTCGTAGACGTCACAATGATGGACTCTGCAAACCTAAGATGCTTCCGCAGATTGCTCATGGGTACTCATATTTTCCTCTAATGCAACCAAAACTTGCAGGTTAGACTGATTGTCAATTCTAAATTGGCCGCATGTGGACGTGTGCATGAGTGGATCTTGAGATAAAGTTGCACTTCATCCAGGGTTGGTCCCATCACTGCGCTCAGTGCTGCTAGTTCTGACAGACTACAACCCTGACTTGAATTAGGCAAGTTTGAAAATGTTCCAATATGTTATCATTTCGGGTCATTTCCAATGTTCTCTTACTACTGCATTATTGTAACTGTTACTCGATGCTTTATTCACTTCTGTTATTCTTCTTGTTAGCAAATTGGATCTCTGTGCAGTTATCCAGGAGTTTGAGACAAGCTAAACAACAAGGAAGTCATTATTTTTTATGATTGGCCTTTACATGTATGCATTTGCCATTTTAACTAGGATTTGCCAGTGAGTGTTGCCAAAGTTGAAATCACCCTATTTATTCATTCTTATGAAATGCTCATACATCATACATAAACAGGCCTTCAGTCTTCTATAAAAACTTGATAATACATTGGAACTGACGTAAATTATTTCCAGGATTGTGCTGGCCTCTTGTTTTACTTATTAACAGTTAGGGTGGCATGGCTCTGAGTTTGTGTTTCGTGAGATACAACCGATTTGTGTGTCTATGGGATAGCAATGGAAATAAAATGCCAATAGGACATCAAGCGTTATCTGAGAGGCACACATCTTTATCCCTGTGATATTATTTAGAATTGACCCCCCCGGTGAAACAGTCTACCTGCTAATTAAGGTTAGGCAGCAGGAGACCCCAAGTCCGATATCTTTTGTACACCAGTTATTATAACTTGGTGTTCTCGTATTCTGAAATGTCCAGATACTCTTTAAATTCTTGTGACAATGTCATGTTCGACAGAGTATTCACATTGGATTTTTGAAACCAAGTGTGAATAGTTTTTGCGTTACATAAATGAGAGGGTCTTGTTTGGCAGACACATTTGAATATTTTTACATAGCCCACTTAGTACACATTTAATGTTCATTGCTTTGCCAGAGTCTGTTAATTAATAAGTAAAAATTAAAACCGTCTTTTCCAGGACAGTCCCTTATTTTGGCAACAGATTAGCAGTCCAGACTTAGTCTTAATACATTTATGTTTGTTCTCTATTTTGAATGTGATTAATTTCTTGTTGCACTGCAATCTGTATATTCTCACTCATAGCATACCATTGTAGCGCAAAATGCAGAAAAACAGGAACAGAAGAAGAGATGTAGTTGGAGGGAAAGCAAAGATCACAGCCTGAAGTTCAATTTTTTGAATGTCAAGACAACATTAGACAAAATTAGAATTTTGAACTGCAAGGAACAAGGGTGATAGCCACAAACTCGATTAAGAGATATGGCCTAATTGTTTACTGTCGCTTCTATGACAGCGTGGACTACACACATCCAGCTGGTTAACAAGGAAATCTGTAAACAAATGGTGGAGCCTGTAAGGAAAACAAAATGGCGATGAAATAAAAAAATATTAAGGAAGGTTAAAAATTAAAAACAATGTAATACGTAGATTCGTCAAAATCGATAACTGCAAAAGGGCACAAAAACTCCAGGAATAACTGCAAGAATAAGCAGAAATAAATTAATTGTGGAACACCAAAATAACAGACACACTGAAATTTAATTGTCAGTCACAAAAACAAACATAAGCTCTGACTGGTGCCGAATGTGTCCCAAGATTCATGTGTTTAGCAATGATGGAAGATAACCAGAGTTACACTTTTGTGTTTGCCTCCGTGTGTTTAACTGGCCCATTGACATGTCACCGTTTACAGTTTAGCCCTTCTTTGCCTTTCCATTCCATACAGTAAGGCTGATCACTGTGCATTGTAAAAGAACGAGAATGAGGCAGTGAAATAGGGTTGGAGGTCCCAATTAGAACGCACTCCATTTAATGATGATTTCAGTTGCTGCCACATTAAAGCAACACTGTGTTATGATTTGCAATCTTCTTTATTTTTTCCTATGGTTTTACGTATAGAAATCTCAACCAATTTATTTTACAGGTTTCTGAACCCAAGGAATGTAATTCTGCTATCTGTTATATGATTTCCTACTTTATTTAAAAGTTATTCATTTTTTACCATCATTTTCACTACAGTGTTGTTTTTGCCACTGGGCATTGCCATCTTGAGAACTTAGTTTGCTTTGTTGCTATGGCAATTTCCCATGATCCTTTGGAGTGTGTGTGATTGGTGACATCACTAGTATACAGATTGTTGTGAGATTTTCTTTACTATCTGAGTTTGGATAAAAAAAATAGGATTTGACTTTGTTTTTGACCCCTGCTTGTACTCTTTGACTTTCATTCTTGCAGTTAGCATTTTTCTTTGATGCTCTGGGTTTGACTTTATTTTTTTCTTTCCAGACTGTGATTTTCTCCCAGTCCTATCATAAAATATTCTGACTGTTCCTCTAGTCATTATAGTGTAGTGTTAATCAAAAGACAATGTAGCTTTCCCACAAGGCCTCTGGTTATCTGTGATGTCAGTGGGTTGGCTTCCTTTCAAAGCCCAGAGAGTAGGGCTAGGGATATACTTGATGCTACGTGATGTCTGTGCTTGAGGACGCATCTGAATATACTTGCACTTGTACTAAATCTGGAGGATTCCACCAGGTGGCAGTGCGAGAAATCATCACAGTGAGAAAACAGCGTCCAGTTTCACTGTGAGCCGAGGGAAGAAAGATGTTCAAGATAAAACTTCTTTGCATTCTGATGCTGTTGTGAAGGTGCAAAATCAAAAAACAACCGCAACAGTGAAACATAAGATGGTGAGACCTTTAAATGTATTGCGTCATTATGATGGGGAATATGCAATGCCTGTATTGCTTTTGTGAGAAATTGATGAAGAAAAGCACCTCAAATACATTTGCATGTCCTAAAGTTTGATGATTTGCTTCACCACATTAAACCATTCACCAAACATCGAAGCTCACAGATTGATCCTGTTGGACATGCATTGTGGCTCACCATCACATGTTGATAGTAAACAACGATGCTGCCGTCCCGTACTAAAACTTGAACACACAAGCCACCCATATTTTTGCTGGTACTGGAACTTGCACATTTGTCATGTTAATTTCTGACGACATGCTCAGAAGATGCACGAAAAGAATGCTGGGAACACGTGGCATGGCAGCCATGATGTGTGCGTGAAGGTGTTCTGAGTGTGAAGTTTAAACCGGCCCAAAGAGTGGCAGAAAGTGGAAAAGTACATGGGGCAAGTAAGCCATGGGTCACAGATCTACTTCTGGATCAGCGAATTCAGAGCAGATGGACGCTTGAGTCTCCTTGCATAAACTACAATCCCCTTCTGTGATTCCCTGTGCTCCGTCAGATCAGCCACATGACAACAATATGTTGTGGTTGTCATTTGTCTCATTCTGTTGATGTACTTTAGAGATCATTGGACAAGAATGAAACTGACTTATACAAATTGACTTAAGTCCTTTTTATCTCATTCCCATTCCCCAGGAGTAGTTTCAATGTGTTTTCATTGAGACTATTCCCATAATTTCCAACTCTCAGGCTGTGAGATTAGGGTACACCTATCTGGAATTGTTTTTGTGTGTGTTAAATTTTGTGAATTTCCCCCTGGGATCAATAAAGTATCTATCTACAGTGATCCCTCGTTATATCGCGCTTCGCCTTTCGCGGCTTCACTCCATCGCGGATTTTATATGTAAGCATATTTAAATATATATCGCGGATTTTTTGCTGGTTCGCGGATTTCTGAGGACAATGGGTCTTTTAATTTCTGGTACATGCTTCCTCAGTTGGTTTGCCCAGTTGATTTCATACAAGGGACGCTATTGGCAGATGGCTGAGAAGCTACCCAACTTACTTTTGTTTCTCTCTCTCTCTCTGTCTCTCTCTCTCGCGCTGACTTTCTCTGATCCTGACGTAGGGGGTGTGAGCAGGGGGGCTGTTTGCACACCTAGACGATACGGACGCTCGTCTAAAAATGCTGAAAGATTATCTTCACGTTGCTACCTTCTGTGTGCAGCTGCTTTGTGAAGCGACATGCTGCACGGTGCTTCGCATACTTAAAAGCTCAAAGGGCACGTATTGATTTTTCAGTTTGTTTTTCTCTGTCTCTCTCTCTCTCTCTCTCTCCCTGCTCCTGACAGAGGGGGTGTGAGCTGCCGCCTTCAACAGCTTTGTGCCGCGGTGCTTCGCATACTTAAAAGCCAAACAGCCCTATTGATTTGTTTGGTTTTCTCTCACTTTCTGACATTCAGTGCTCCTGACGCACACTTCTTTGAAGAGGAAGATATGTTTGCATTGTTTTAATTGTGAGACAGAACTGTCATCTCTGTCTTGTCATGGAGCACAGTTTAAACTTTTGAAAAAGAGACAAATGTTTGTTTGCAGTGTTTGAATAACGTTCCTGTCTCTCTACAACCTCCTGTGTTTCTGCGCAAATCTGTGACCCAAGCATGACAATATAAAAATAACCATATAAACATATGGTTTCTACTTCGCGGATTTTCTTATTCGCGGGTGGCTCTGGAACGCAACCCCCGCGATGGAGGAGGGATTACTGTAAATGTTTATTTGGACGGACAGGAAGACACAGAACTGCAGTGTAAGTGAAAGGCCTGGTATTTCCCACATTAACCCTCTTTGTCAGCAATAGAACAATCAGCATTGCCTTCATCACTTGTCACTCTCCATCAGGAGGGTTTGTTAAGCATGACATAATGTCCATGGTCGGACTGAAAGACCCTGCTTAAGTGAAATGAACTTCATGTTCAATGCTTGTGACCTCTGTGCTGTAGTGGCAGCTTTGTGCTCCCGGCGTGTGCCTCCTTTTCTTGATTGGCATCCTCTGTGATGGCTTCTATGGGCTTCAGTATGTTAACATTGCTAAGGTATGATCGGCCAGCGGGTTGCTTTCATCTGTGCAGCTCCACGTCTTCACTTCAGTTCCCACACACCATTTACAGCACATCACAAAGCTGTAACTTATGAAAGCAAAGTAATATTCTTCCCACTTGAGCTTCTTTTATTGTGCTGAATAACAGATCCTCTATTGACATGAGCCATGCTGTTTTATAATGTAAAGGAGCCCTGGCAATTTGAAAGACCCTAGGCCTCCCAACATCCCCAGGTTTGACAAGTGTTCTGGCAGAACTTGCTGCCTGTAGCCATCTGCCTATGACAAGATATTAACAAAAATGCGTGAGAGACTCTGGGTCAAAAGTTGACACCATCAAAAAACACAGTGTGGGGTCACTCGTAGAACATGACAACTTTGTCTCAGTTGTCAAAGTCCACTGTAAGTGTGGAATGTGAACTCTTCTCTGAAATGTGTTTGGCACACTCATCCTTCGGGTATGGCACTATTTAAGAATTGAGTCCAATTCAGAACATAATATTTTACACCACTGGGTACATTTGTCTGATTTCTGTGATTTCTCCTTTGATACATGCATATATAATGCAAAGTTGATTGACTGACTGACCCACTCACTCACTCCATCTACCCCACAACTCTGCTCTGGATAGGCAGGCTTAGAAAATGGATAGATGGACAAAATTTCACAGGTCTTTATAGAAATTTTAATGAAAGCGGCAATAGAGCGAGCCTTCTTCCTGATTCCTACTTTGAGTGGAAAACTAGCCTTAGGTGGTCAAGTAAGCAGTTTGTTCAGGCCCTGACGGGGGGGGGGTTGGTGTTATGTATAATTTATTTTATGCTTATATCTCTGTGTGTGCCCGTGAATTAAGGCAAGGGGGTCTTTAAATTAATTTAATACAGGATGTTCCAAGAATGTATACACACTTTGAATGATTATAAATACAATGTTCATTAAGATAACACTGCATCTGGCGCAGTGTATTTGAACTTGCTGCAGGAATCCGTCATGCCATGCTTTTGAGAGGAGTTTGGGAATGAGGACCAGCAGGATGCTATGATATAAAGGCCTATCTTGACAAAAATCTGGATTGGGCCAAGAGGTAGCTCTCACGTTCACCAGACCTCATGACAATGAACTTATTAAACAGTGGAATTATAAAATGTTAGATGTAGCTTAATAAACCTTTTATTTATAATCATTCAAAGTGTGTACACATTTTTTGGGACCCCCTGTATTGGTGACTACACTGATATCCATTCTCTCCAGTGTATTGGCCCCCACACAGTGTAATATGGCTTCTTCACTTCTTATCCAGTCTGATCCTTTTACATGTTCCCGTGCCACTGAGACCATCCTGGGTTATGATGCAAATTGAGGAGCGGGCACAGCGAGTGTCCACGGAACATCAACATAGTTAGAATTTTATGGATCAGCACCCTTTAGGCACAGCTGATTACTGCAGAATATTTGCTTTGAAGTCAGATTACTATAATCTGCTAAATTCCTGAAATACTTCTCCCTGAAATGACCATTTCTGAGCAAAGTCAAATGCTGTGAGGATTTCCCCATCTGTGCACATTTAATGCATGTTTGGCCAAATGTACAAACTGTAACTTTTTCATCTGATCTTGTGTGTTGACTATGGAGTCTCTCAGTCTAAACTAACATAAAAAGTGGAAAGTGGAGGAACAGAGGAAAAGGGAGACCAAAAATTATTCATTCATTGTGTGCTCCAGAAAATGGACTGCTGTCTAATTCTTCTTTGAGTATAAAATTTGAAGAGCATTTTTTGGTGATTTTAGAAAGTCGGAAGAGGTTCACCTGCATAACCTGTTCAAAACATGCCATTTAGATAAAAAACAAACTGTAAAGACTATACAATCAACATTTTTATATTGTCCCTTGAATGTAAAGTCTGAAAATGTGGAGGACAGTTTTTTTAATTGAAGTATGAGATGGTGTTCGATGTTGACATGGGCCTTATTTCATCTTATTACCAGGTATGATTTCTGTTCTTGTATTGCTCTGCAGGGGCGGCACGGTGGCACAGTGGTAGCGCTGCTGCCTTGCAGAAAGGAGACCTGGGTTCGGTTCCCGCGTGGAGTTTACATGTTCTCCCCGTGTCTGCGTAGGTTTCCTCCAGGCACTCTGGTTTCCTCCCACAGTCCAAAGGCATTCAGGTTAGGTGCATTGGTGATCCTAAGTTCTCCCTAGTGTGTGCTTGGTGTGTGTGAGTGTGTCTGCCCTGCGGTGGGCTGGTGCCCTGCCCGGGGTTTGTTCCTGCCTTGTGCCCTGTGCTGGCTAGGATTGGCTCCAGCAGACCCTCATGACCCTGTGTTAGGATATAGCGGGTAGGAAGATGTCTGACTGACTGACTCTATTGCTGTGCTGTGTTGAAGTAAACATTTATTAGGCTTTCTCCAAATCTGCTTATACCATTGTCATTGTGGCAGGAACCTTGTCTTTGTGGTATGAGAGAAAAAAGTGGGGTACCTGCAGAAAATGAGGAGACATGCCACAGTAGGATACAAAGAGAGAAGCAGGATAGAGGAGGGTCAGTAAAAATTCATAATGATTCTTATGCTCTTATTTGTGTACAAGTGACAAACAAACAGAGTTGCAATAAAAAGAGCCTAATTCTGATATGCTAGACTAAAGAAAGGAGCCTTGAGCCTGGATTGAAATTCTGAGAGCAGTGGTGCATCTCTTACAAAAGCAGGCAGATCATTCAATAACTTTGGGGTAACTGTAGCTACAAGTTCAACCTCCCACTGTAGTTTAACTTAATTTTCAAACTCTTAGATGGCCAATATCTTGATGTTACAGGGATCACTTTCTTAAGTACAGTGTGTATTAAAAATGATGTGATCTTCTGGAAACTGAGGATTTGCTTCCTAAAAGTAGGCCTCGTGGCTCTGGTGAGGCTCAGAATCAAAGTGAATCCTACCCCAAAGTCAAGAAGTAGACTTTTCAATTTGCCAAGTCTAATGTGGGCATAAAGGCTTCTAAATCTCAAAAACTCAGAAAGGCAGAAGGCAACTGTGAAAAAAACCCTAGCCTACAATAACAAAGTAATGTTCTTTTAAATTTTCTTCTTCTTCCTTTAAATAATTATACAAAAATGACCAAAAAGAAAACCAATACTGAGACAAAAAAATTTTGCCTTAAAGAGAAACCTAAGCTACCAAAACCAACTCATAATCCAATAATTCTAAATCAAATAGCAAAGCCAAAGTCCATTAACCATAGATAGATAGATAGATAGAACTTTATTTGTCTTCAGGGGAAAATTTTTCTCTTTACAGATACTCTTTTAAAACATAAATGCATAAATAGGTAAATACATATATACATACATGCTTTGGTCTGAACACACACCAGAATGACTTAAAAGAAAGAAAATGAACAAGAAAAGAAAACTTCCGACTTGGCAGTCCCAGTCGCATTATGCAGGCGTATTGCTGTTGGTATAAAGGAGCCCCTGTAGTGTTTCCTGACACACTTCTGCTGAATGATTCGTTGGCTGAAAGTCCCCAGTGTTGTTGTGTCAGAGAGAGGATGTGCAGCAGTGTTCATAATGGCACTCAGTTTTGCTTTAATTCTCTCCTTTACTATGACCTCTAGGGGGTCCAGGGTGCCTCCTATAATTGAGCCTGCCCTTTAAATTTGCTTGTTGATTCAACTGGCCTATTTTGAAGTGATGTTACCTGCCCAGAACACCACAGTACAGAAAATTGCACTGGCCATCACAGAGTTGTAGAAGAATTAGAATCAAAGCAATCAAAAAGAATGCATTCACCATAATAGGTATCCAAAACCAAACAGCAAGAGTTCAAACTAACACTACAGTGGTACCCCATGGCTTTTGCAGGCAAGTCCTGGTGGGGTCACACAACAGCTGCATCAGGAGGCCATGCCCCCTTAGACTCCATCATGATCAGGCTTTTGCTATAAATTCCCCTTGACTTCAAAAAATAATTACACCTTGTTTTAGGGTGTTTTGGTGTCAAGTATTCTTTTGGTCACATCTACTTTTTGTGCTTGATAAATTTTTAATGATTTTGGAAATAAGAAACAATGTCGCATTGCAACAGTGGAGAGGTTTTTGTTGATGAATGCTAAAGCATTGCTAGGCTAGCTCAACCATACTGTATATATATATATATATATATATATATATACTAGCAAAATACCCGCGCTTCGCAGCGGAGAAGTAGTGTGTTAAAGAGGTTATGAAAAAGTAAAGGAAACATTTTAAAAATAACGTAACATGATTGTCAATGTAATTGTGTTGTCATTGTTATGAGTGTTGCTGTCATATATATATACATATACACATATACACACACATATACACACATATACAGATATATTATATATACATATACACATATATTTTTTATATATATATATATATATATATATATATATATATATATATATATATATATATATGTATATATATATATATATACATATATATATATGTATATATATATATATATATATATATATATATATATATATATATATATATATACATATATATACATATATATATATATATATATATATATATATATATATATATATATATATATATATATATATATATATATACACATACATACATACATACATACATATACACACATAGATGCACTTACAATAACATAGAAATCAATATAAACAACATTAACATCATTATCATATGAGAATATGAAGTAATATATAAGAAGCACATTTCATATAAATATAAATTATTAAACAGTAAAATCTTCTTCTATAATTTGCTACCGTGGCTTTTCGTTGGTCTGTCCAGGATTTTAAATCACCTGTAGCTTGCAAACCGTTTCACCTATTGACTTGAAATCTGGTACACATATAATACGTCACGTCTGCTATCCGCTTTATGGGTGATGATTGTATTACTCTTTTTATGTTTATTTTATTTTAGAATCAACTCCTATCTGCGCACACCAGGGCATATATATATATATATATATATATATATATATATATATATATATATATATATAGCGAGAGAGAGAGGTGACAAAACTATGGAAAAGCCAACAAACAGATTAAATAAAAACTCAGTACACTTGAGCATAGATAAGACCCTGGCTACTTCCAAATAGATAACATTATTAAAGCCTTTTAAAGTTTTATATGTAAGAAGAACAATTTTGAAATGAGTACTAAACTGAAGTGGAACCCAGTGTAAAGTTATATTGTTGTTTAAAACTGATTTTTAAAGCAGCATTTAGAATTTTATTGAAAGATACAAATATAATGATTTAAACAGTCTGTGTATAATGCATTGTTCTAGTCAATTCTACTAAAAATAAATTCTTGAATTAATTTCGTTGCATCCTGTACACATGCAAAAAAGTCTTTGTTAGTTTGTATGTTTTTCTGGAAGGTGTGCTATTAGAGGAGGCAGGCAGACTTCCAATGGTAAACCCCTCTGTGTCTGCTCCTGCCACACGACCCTGTAATATCATTTGGGGTCTACTGCTGGAGGTGTGAAGTGCGGAATCATGGGACAGGGTTCCCTTGAAAATGAGACACTCATTAGGTCCATGGGACTTATTGGATAGATCTGTGTTTGCAGGTTAAGACAGATATGAATGTTAAGTATAAATAAATAAATCTGTGCAGCTGCAATTCTCTATTAATCCTAACAGCTTCAAACTGTAACATTGTGAGACAAATATATTAAAGTATATTTATTAAACTGTGGTATGGTCTTATTGTAATCATAGATTATTTGATTATTAAACTGTATTATTACCTCACGGAATATTATGTTATTTAAGATGAGGATATTTTTAGATATTAGCTGGTTAATACATGCAATGTAACTAGTTTTAAGGAAATTTTCACTCTGGAACAAATGTATAAATAGTAGACTCTCTTTTACTATTGAAATCATACACTTGTTAATTTATATTAGAATTTATTAGTATAAGCATACATAACAAGGTTTAAATGGCGACATAAACATGTTTCTCCACAAAATCAATGTTTTGGAGAATGAGTTCACATTGTTTAGGTCCACTACATAAGTCCACCTTTCTTAGCCGTGTTATGTATCAGCTAGAGTTTATGTATTTTATTTTTAATTATTATTTTCTTATATTTGTATATTTTCTCTTATTTTGTCTTTTTAAATGTGCCTCCATTCCATGTGTTTTTTGGAGCAGCCCCAAAAGGCAGGCCACCCTGACATTACTACTGCTGGGTCTGCCTTTATCAGGAGGCCAGAGCGAGAGATCCAGCTGTAGTGGTTCATTGTTAGGAGTCTTTTGGATTTTATTAAGTATTGCTATTTTTCTTGTTAGATTTACCTTCTTCTTGTCATTTTTCTGTTTCTGCTTTGGGATTACTGTTACTGAATCATGAATTGGAACTTGTTTGTCACAGATTGCCCTTTTAGGCAAATCATTTTGTCTTTTTTCTCTTTTCAGTATATTTGCTTTCTTTTGTATTTTTGTTAATAAATCATTATTTATAAAGATTCTTTGTTGACCCTTTTGTGTACAAGCCAGGGATTTACACTCAGCACCCCTCTTGTGAGGCGTTTTGTTGTATTTTGAACCATTAAGCCAGTTTTCCCCACTTTGGGCTTAGCCAAGTAGAAGCATTCAGGTAGTTTTCTGGGACAATCTGGTTTGTGGTGCATGTTCTCTGGGCTGGACAGTTTAGTTCCTGGCCTGCTTCTGGTTGCTTTTGTTGGTCTCAACCCTATTTTGGAATGTTTGTAACTGCGGATTACTACAAGTTTGAGGACCATCAATAATTTATGAGAAATGTTAGTCTCCAAAGGCTGATTTCTGTGAGTAGTAGCGCAAAACATCAAGTTGTGTGAAGGAGTGTTTTATCATAACACTACATACTGTAGTTGTGTCAAACAGACATAAGACATACCCTGCATGTCTTTGGGGATTTAGGAAGAAAACCAGAGTAACAACCCAGCAGACACAGGGAAAAAGTGCAGTCTTCACACAGACAATAACTAGGCACAGGTTTCAAGTGCAGGATGCTGGATTTGGGAGGCAGCAGCACTAACCACAGCACCATTGCGGTGCAATTGAGTACACTGACTGTCATGACTGCCCATTGCAGATGGGCTGAATTTGTTAACTGAATGGCAGTGGCCTTAGCATTCTTACTAAAGAAGAGTCAAGTGTAGCTAAAGGCTATTAGATCATTAATCAAATTTTAAGGAAGATATCTATCTTGTCTATTTTTGTTTACCTTTCTGAGCCATCCACTATCTCTATCATTTCAGGTAATCCATATTCTACTTGTCTTGTTTTTGTTCCTGTTAACTCTTAACTGATAAGTAATAAAATGCTCAAAACTGTTCAATGTGGGTTTGGGTTGAGTTAAATAATGATAATCTCAGTAATATGGGGCTTAACTAAATTCTGAGCTCTTTTAAATGTTTTTCTTTCAAACTGACATTTTCCTGTTTTCGTTGTAATTGATAATGTGTTTATGCTAAGCTGTATATACTCACTGATAAAATTATTAGGAACACTGTACTAGTACTGAGTAGGACCTCCTTTGCTCTCAGAACAGATTCAGTTCTTGGATTCTACAAGATGTTGGAAACATTTCTGTGAAATTCTGATCCATGGTGACACGCTTGCCCGTTCTACCACATCCCAGAGGTGTTCAATTGCATTCTGATCTGATGACTGCTCAGGCCACTGAAGAACACTGAATTCAATGTCATGATCTTGAAACCAGTATGAGATGATATTTGTTTTTTGACCTGGTGCATTATCATGCTGGAAATAGCCATTAGAAGGTAAATTGTAGCCATGAAGGGATGCCTATGGTCAGATACAATACGTAGACAGACTGTGACATTTCAGAAATGATTGATGGGTACTAATCAGCCCAACGTGTGCCAAAAAACACCATTACATCATGACTGAAGCAGGCTGTGTTCATGGATTCATGCTATTGGCACCAAATTCTGACCTTGCCATCTGTATGCCTCAGCTGCAATTGAGATTCATCAGACCAGTCTATATGTTTCCATTCTTCAACAATCCAGATTTGGTGAGCCTGTGCTCGCTGCAGCCTCAGTTTTCTGTTCTTGGCTGACACGAGTGGAACCCAATGTAGTCTTCAGCTGTTGAAGTCCATCCAACTGAAGGTTCGGCATGTTCTGAATTCTGAAATCCTTTTATGCTCACCACAGTTGTACAGAGTGGTCATCTGAGTTACTGTAGGTAGCCTCTCTGTCAGCTTGAACCAGTCTGTTTGTTCCCCTCTGACCCCTGTCATCAACAAGGCATTTCCATTCACAGAACTGCCACTCACTGGATGTTTTTTGCATCATTTTGAGTAAACTCTAGAGACTGTTGTGTGTTAAAATCCCAGGACGCCAGGAGTTACAGAAATACTCAGACCAGCCTGTCTGGCACCAACAATCAGGCCATGGTCGAAATCACAGAGAGACCACTTTTTCCTTATTCTGGTGTTTGATTTGAACATTAACTGAAGCTCTGGTTCTGTGTCTGCAGGGTCTTAAGCATTGCACTGCTGCCACTTGATTGGCTGATTAAATATGGGGTAAGCAGTTAACAGGTGTTCTTAACAATTTGGTCAGTGAATCTATATATAAAAACACAGTGCAGCATAATGGAGGGATAACTAACTTACTGTATTACTTTTTCTGTACAAACTAATGGTTAGACATTAATTGAGCATCAGTAATAAGGAAAAAAAGAGACTACAGAATTTATCATTTTAAAGAGAAACTAACAGATTTAACTTATTATTACGAACTTAACACAACTTTGGTAATTTTTAACTTCACTCACCTGTCCTTTATGTACGCAAATTAAAAAGAAACAAAAAAAATAAAAGAAAATCACTTAGTAATAGAGAAGTAACTAACTAAACATTTCCATACAAACTACTTGATTGGCATAAGTCAAACATAGAAAGGTGAAGTATACATTACACATATAAAAGGTAACAGGTTTTATAAGCTTATCCAGCTGTTCTCTTGCAAGTCACAGTACCAGCCCAATACTCTTGGTGCCGGCCCACCTGAGCTGTTTCAGTTGACCTGCAGGAATCAGAAGAAGCAGATGTGCCCACCAGCTCTGACAGGCTGTGCTTCTCCTTGTGATATTAGTCAACAACGAGCCTACCATTTGATGATGTCCAGAGTACATGGGCGAGTACGCATGGTCCACACCAGATCTCCTTCCTCATTTTATGGTTAACTTTACATTACATTGGGCAACACCTATGGAAAACAATTATGCAACATGGTGACAAAGTTAAGTCATCTAAATAGTATTGGCAAGGAAATAAATCAAAGTCAGAATATTAAATTCATAACTTCTTTTCAATTAAAATGCAGTTGGTGATCCTTAAATCTCGTTTTTAATAAGGAGTTTTTATGAAATGTTTACATCTTCCGAATTCCCCAGCCTTCAGCATATTGAAGTAAATTGTTTGGGTTCATTAATGCTGAGGAAATGAATAAGATGCATTTGTCTTTAATTGTTTAGCAGAAGATGTCTATAAATATTTATTCAATCATTCATTTCCCAAACGTGTTCCTTCGGTATAAGGTTGCTTAAATATAAAATGAGATGAACCTGACGGATATCTCAGCAGCAGCAAGCAAGAAGCAGCCCAAGAGGACAGGCAGGTTATTGTAGGGCACATAAATACAGCCATGCTGGAGCTGTTTAGTCGCAGTTTATGTGACGTTATGACACAAAGGTTCAAAATCAGATCCAGTATTCCAAATGAACTTGCACGTGAATGTGTATTTGATGAGCAACATACTTCACAAGTGCACCCCTAGCCATTCATATGATGGGACAGCACACCCAGTAGTGCCTTCCAGTTAGCAAATTTGCATTTTGTTGCCTCAGCTTTAGCATTTCTGTCATATGTGTCTATTGAGTGAGATATAGATGACAGCCATGCCAGCCTGGTGACTGGCAGAGTTCACAGATCAACTGGTTATGCTCCTTCATACTGACCAGAACAACATTCTCATGACCTTAGAGCATCCAATTGTTGTCATTGATGAATTGACCTGCCTACATAAAATGGAAACACACCCAGGAGACATCAGTCACTTTGAATTCTGAGCATGAAGTGGATCTTATGTTCTTAACCTTAGTTAAGCAGTGTAGCAAGGCCCTGGGCTTAATGTCACAAGGTCACCAGTTCAGACACTGCCCCACTATGTGACCCTCAACATGTCACTTAACCTGCCTTTACAACATTTCTAAAAAAGAAAATTATATAATAATTACTTGCAAAGCTGTGAGAGGTGGTGATCACTATAGAAAGGTGCTATATAATTTGAAATTGCTGAGTGTGTAGTTGAATGTAAGAAGTGTGACTTCTAGGAGACTACACGTCCATCATCTGGTTAGCTAATCACTGAACTGCCCCAATTTTCCCATCCAGATACTTTTTGAAGTTGTCCAGGTTTTAGTTTATATGAGACTAACAGCTTGTTCAACTGACTGGCTGGAAAAGACAAAGTGAGCTGGACCGCTTCTGGCTGTGTGGACTCAGTGTTGGAAAGCACTTGATTAACTCCGCCAGTCTCTGAGGGTTGCTGACCCAGATTATAAGATTAGAAGGATTTGGTGTAGGAGGGAGGACTATTACCTGGATTATAGGAGGAAAAAGCTGTAGTGCTTTATCAAAGACCAGCAGACATGTACAGTTTAATAGGCCTGGGCAAGCTGTCTCTCTGTACAGTGGAGGGAGGGAGGGCCTGCTCAATGAGACAACTACAAAAGAAAATGTAGAAATCCAGGGGCAGCAAGAGCAGCAGCTCCTGGCAGTCTTCCATCTTCTGTTACATCCAAACACATATACGGTCCAGTAAGGCTGCCATGTGGGCAACACTGTGGTGTGCCATGTCACAGTGCTGGGCTCCAATGTTTGGTTCTGGGTTGTGATGTTTTTTGTGTTCAGTGAAACCCCAAATCACAGCAGGGTACAGCATGTTGACTGAGCAGGTCAAGTCATCATCATGTCATAAAATGAACTTTCAGAGGCACTTATTCCTCTTAGGGGAGCTGTAATGGTGTAATACAGGATCTTAACTCAAATGAAGCAACAGATGTCCATAATTAATAGTGCTTTATTTTCTAAAACACCTTTCATCGAAAACAAAACCTCAGGTTAATTTACAAAAGTAAAATGGCCCAATGAGTATCCACAGAAATATGCAGAGTCCAGATGAGCTCAAGCTCACCTAGATGTGTTCATAATACATAATTCAAGTGGAAGCCCACCTCATCTGTCTTTCTCTCAAACAATCAGTACTTTTTCCTGCAGTGTCACCTCTTCCCTAGGCTTTGCTGACTCTTCTTTCTCCACATGACCTTACTCTCATGTCATGCTGTCTGGCTGGGGCCTATCAACAACTTATTTGTGTTTGCCTTTGTAATTCCATTTCACTTTAATGCTTTAATATTTTTGGTCTTTGTCTTGAAATCAGTTGTATAAAATAAAAATTGATTAAATAGCAAGGATAATTTCTGCTAGTGAGTGGATCCCATGGAGTTTTTCCTGGAGACTAAAGAAATATTATTTATTTAGCTAATTTGCATTTTTGTGGTTATGGGAAACTTGAACAGGCAGTGGCAGTGTTATTATTTTCATGCTGGCCACAGGATGGATAGATAGATAGATAGATAGATAGATAGATAGATAGATAGATAGATAGATAGATAGATAGATAGATAGATAGATAGATAGATAGATAGATAGATAGATAGATAGATAGATAGATAGATAGATAGATAGATACTTTATTAATCCCAAGGGGAAATTCACAGGACAGCCACCCCATCCACGGCTGGTTTCTACCTTACCCACAATGCTACCAGAATAGGTATCATCTTGTGACCCTGCACATTTGATGATATACAAATGAACCCTTCAGCAGATGCTTTAAGCATTTCTCTTTTTTCAGAGTTTACACTATAGGCAGCTGAGCAGATATGGATGTGCACACCTCCTCAGCAAGGCTTCACATATGTTTGCTGATCTGTGAGGAGTTGTTTGCAGTGTTGTGCTTCAGTAATTATAAATTTGACACTCTGCAATAAAGTGTCTGGCTTTAATCGGTGCAGTCTATTGTTAGTGGTCCTCATATGTTAGTCAGCATTAATAATTGCTGTACCTTGTTACAGTCAGTCCATGTCTTTTAAGATTGCAGTGACCCATTTTTAAAGCCACATTCAAAATCAGTAAATTTCAGTCCTGGACAGTCCAATCTAGGGTCATGGGAGTAGTCCAAGTCCATCTTGGCAGAATATCATCACAATCAATTCATTGGCCCAAGATTGGGTTCTTGCAATTTGAGGTTTCCAAGTAGTGTAACATGTGTCTTTAGGGATATGGGAAGAAAACTCGAGTACCCAGAGGAAAAGCCACACAGACACAGGAAGAACATGCAGATTTCAAATTGGCAATGGCTGGGCTCAAGATCTGAAGCTCAGTAGGTAACCAATACATTACTGTGCCTTCCCTCATTAAAGTGGTTATAGGAAATGTGGAAATGACTTTGAATGTGCATGAAAACATCCATAAACTCACATGGTGTGTTGTGTGGTTTGATTTTAAGTTTTGGTCTTCAAAATGATTCTCAGATGGACTGGAGCCAGCTGTGGGCTTTAAGACATTTGGGCTTTTTTGTTGAGATATTGACATAAGACAAACAAACAAACTGCTGTCTGGATTACTTGTATGTCAAAGTCTGTTCAATCCCAGGTCTCATCTTGGATGTTGTCCCCATATCTGTGTAGGGTTTTCTTCAAGTACTTCGGTTTGCTCCCACATCCTAAAAATCTCTAAGTTAGGTTGAATAGTGACTCCAAATGACCCTGATGCGGTGAGTGTGAGTTTGAGTGTGTGCATGACTGTGCCCTGTCCAAGAGTGGTCCCTGCACCTAGCCCAATACTGCTGGCCCATTAAGACACACAGGTTCAGAAAACAGACAGAATGATAGTTCAGACATGAGTAATTTTATTCTGCCTCACCAATGAAGGCTAATGAAGCCGCTGTCTATTTTTTAGCCTTGACATTTATGAACTCTGAATTCTCATGTCGCATCTCCGAGAGTTAAGTGCACTCAGGGATGATTTGACACTGTGTGAGCCAATTTGTCTTCAACTAGGTGCTCGTTATTCCCACTAATTAGGTCTGCTGGACATTTAATGTTGCAAGGCAGCTTTCAGGAACTTTCTGTCGATTGGCTGCCCTCATGACTATTTCAAGCACCATTACTGGATTTCTCCTGGAGCTAAACAAAGCTGTTTCTCTGTCCCAGAGAGGTCAGCTCTGTTGCCCATTAGTGCTATTGGGAAATTGAAGCCTGCATAGATGCCAAAGTCAAGAAATGAAGTGAGATGAGAGCATTTGTTTCAAATATGTAAATACGTGAAGCAGTTTATTTTAAGTTTGAATATTTGAAAGGATTCAAAATGTTTGTGATAATGTTTTGAAGCCACTTGTTATCCCAGCAGACAGTCATCATTTCCCTGTTTTTTTTCTAAAGCCTTCCCCTGTGTTCCCTTTGCTTGAGTCCCATAGGCTTGGTCGGATGATCGTGCCCTTGAAAATATTTATTGTTTGTATTCATTTCTGTACATATATTCCCAGAGGTTAACTGTTTCTCTGCTTTGGTGCATCTGATAGTCCTTCTGATAAAAGTGTGCAATTGATTTTCTAACTTTTGATCAAAAACATGATCCTAAAACCACTTCCTCCTTCCTTATATTGTGAAGACAACAGGTTCAAATCCATTTTTCTTCTCTCTTTTGTTCCTACAGTTTGGATGGTGTGTCTTCCTTACCTGCCAAGATGAGCACCATCTCCCCTACAGATTATGACAGCCTGGAGATCCAGCAGCAATACAATGACATTAACAACCGCTGGGACCTGGCTGCTGAAAATGACTGGGACAACGAGAACAGCTCGGCCAGGCTCTTTGAAAGGTCCCGCATCAAGGCCCTAGCAGGTATGCATGTGATCTGGTGATTAGATGGAAGAGTTCAAGTGGGATAAAAAGAGAAGCCCACAAACAAAGTGCAAAGTACAAGGGGATCCTGTGGTTGTCTAGCACCCCCTAATTAACTCTTTGAGCTCCCTGAAAGTCTGAAAATCAAAATTTTAAACATTTTAAAAACAAAGGTGTTATAAATCACTGAATATCAGTTACTGTGGTTTTCAGGAAAGCATTGTAGTATCTCCATAGGCTGGGCTTGAAAGCAGCTATCTATGAGTTTGTGACTGGCTGGGTGGGGTGAAGTGCTGGGGGGGGGGTGGGATTGAAAAACTGGGTGGAGACTTGCAGAAAAAACATAAATGGGAGCCCAATACTGCTATTAGTGCTTGCCTTGGTCTTAGTAATGCTGAAGAGTGTAACAGTGGAGAACAGTAAGAGATGAAGATTGCTTATACTGTGATACCCACTGTGTTACTGCTTTAGCCCTTACATGATGAGCTTCTACCTCCTGTGTGTTTAACTATCTAGACCTGCAGCGCTAGACTGTGTCATGGTGAAAAATTGCTTCACAGCACATATTACCTTAATCCACATGATGAAATAGTCTTTTTAGAATTGCACATACAGTGTCTAAGTGTATATGTGTCCTGTAATATACAGTAACTGTACTGCATGGTGATACTCAGATGTTCAAAATAACATGGCTATTGTGTGCAGATTTCAGATCCCAGCATGACGCAATTCATCTGCTTAAGATTTTAGATTTGAATACACAATGGGAGGTCTGAAACTTAAAGAACACCTATTAGAAGGACCTAGGAGTCATGGTGGGCTCGTCATTATCTATATCCAGACAATGTACAGAAGCAATCAAAAAACCTAATAGGTTATTATGTTATATACCCATCAACCACAACATTAAAACCACTTAGTGGTGAAATCAATAACATTATCTCGTTACAGTAGCATCTGTCAAACGGTGGGATATATCAGGAAACAACTGAAAAGACAGTTCTGAAGATGATGTGTTGGAAGCAGGAAAAATGTGCAGGTTTAAGGATATGAGAGACTTTGATTTTGGACATATTGTGATGGCTAGATAAATGGATTGGAGCATGTCCAAAATGACAGGTCTTATGGGATAATCCTGATATGCAGTGGTTAGTTCATACCCAAAAGTGGAACAAGGAAGGACAACTGGTGCACTAGTGACTGGGTCATGGGCACCCAAGGCCCATTGATTTGCAAGTGAGAGAAAAGGCTATCCCTCAGAAGAGATACTGTAGCACAAATTGCTGAAAAACTTAACACTGACCATGAGAGAAAGCTGTCAGAACAGACAGTGCATCACAGTTTGCTGTCTATGGGGCTGCATAATCATAGACCAGTCACAGTGCCCATGCTGACCCCTGTTCTACTGGAAAACCTTAGGTCCTGGCATTCATGTGGATATTGCTTTGACACGTACCATGTACCACCTACCTAAAGATTGTTTTAGATCATGTACATCCCTTCATGGCAACCGTAATCCCTTATGACAGTGGCCTCTTTCAGTTGGATAACTTGCCCTGCCACACTGCAAAAATTGTTCAAGAATGGTTTGAGGAACATGACAGGAGTTCAGGGTATTGACACAGCCTTCAAATTCTCCAGATCTTGATCCGATCGACAATGTACAGAATGTACATCTGTGGGAGGTGCTGGAGAATCAAGTTCCATCCATGGAGGCCCCACCTCGCAGCTTAAAGGACTTAAAGGATTTGATGCTAAATGTCTTGATACTAGGTACCACAGGACACCTTCCGAGGTCTTCTGCAGTCCATGCCTCCACAGGTCAGCTCTGCTTTGGCAGCACTAGGTAGTTATTAGGTTGGTGGTTTTAATGTAACATATCAGTGTATATCACGAGGTGTGGAATACAAGTCAAAGGAAGTTATGCTTACGTTAAATAATGCACTAGTGAGAGCCTCACCTGGAGGCCTGTGCTCAGCTTTGGCCTTCATATTACAAAAAAGACATAGTAGCACTAGAGAAAGTCCAGAGAAGAGTGATTAGGCTGATTATAGGACTAAGAAGTATGAGCAAAATGGAGAAACTGAAGGACCTGAACCTTTCATTTTAAAGAAACCGAGATTAAGAGGGGACATGATTGAAATGTTTAAAATTAGGAAAGAAATTAATGCAGTGGATATTATTTGTTACTTTAAAATAATTCTCCAACAAGAACACAAGGACAAAGTTGGAAATTTGTTAATGGCAGATGTTGCAGAAATGCTAGAAAGTTTTTCTTCACACAAAGAACCACATTCACATGGAATAAATTACCAAGTAGTATGGTGGAGAAAAGATCTTTAGGGACTGTCAAATCTCAACTTGATGGTTATTTTGGACAATCTAGATGAATAAAATGGACAAGTTTGTTGGATTAAATTGCATGTTCTTGTCATTTTCTAAATTTCTAATAGGCTTATCCTAAGTGATGGATTTCTTCACAGCTATTGTATATTTCGTACTACCAGAATAATATCCCAGTGTTAAGACGCCACTGTAGCAGTAATGGGACCATCTAATTACAACGGAGTATTTTGCACAAGAGCCCACAAACATCTGCATTGTATGTTACTGTCTGAGTAGCCTTTTCAGTCATTCTTAAAGTCCAAGTCATAGTACTTGTGTACTGACTTTGCTCTTTTTACTCACATATAAATTTTAATGTAGTTTATGTTCTTATGCATTCCTCTGATGTAGGAGTATACTAGAGACACAGAATGGTGTCAATGTGACATCACATCACTCAAACGCCAGTAACAAAATATGAATAAATACATAAATAAATAAAATGAAAACAGGGGATTATGTAATTAATCCGGGTTGTTTCCTAACAATACACAAAATAATGCAAGATGCAACAGCTCAACAGATTTCCTTTATTTTGAGGAGTGCTTTACAATTGTGCATGCTGTTAATGGCACAATTTAAATGGCTGGTTTATCCAGTCATGTCACCGTGGCCTTACAGCTCATGGGATGTGAGTTTGAACGACTACCTGCTCACTATCAGTGTAGCATTTAAATGTTCTCCTTGTGTCTATGTCAGCTTTCTAAAGGCACTCATTTTCTCAAAGACATTCACATTAGGACCCTAGTGAGTGCTAGGGTGTTCTGTAGCATCCCATCCAGGGATAAGAAAATACATAGATAAATTTATTTCTATACTTTTTATGAATAACTATGCTCATATTTTCAGATTTTAGCAAACGTCTCTAACCATAGTGGCTTGTGTGTTATTTTTGTTTATATTTCTTTCTAATTGGTTGTAGAGAATGAATGGCTGACCAGTCTTTATTTGTTACAGATATTTTATTGCTCCTTCTTGGAAATGAGAAGACATTAACTTAGGACATCAGTAAAATTGTGAGAATGTTTTAGACACTGCACATGTATATGAACAAAAATGCATCCATCCACTGTTGAACCATGAATAAAATAAAGAGATGTACTTGTGAAGAAGGCTTAGAAAAGCAGCAATCAAGCAAAGATCTGGTACACATAAAGCAGCACATCTTATCTTGGCAGCGTTTCCTTCTCTGATATCACATTTGTTATTTGGCTGAGCCACTTGCTAAGAACATTTCCACACAGGTAAACAAGTGTTTTGTCAAAAACACTTTCATAGGGTTTAATCTTCTTTCAAAATTCACATTATTTTTCTAACTCACTTTACAAGTTTGTTTATAATGCAACTGAGACTACCGTACTAACTGCCTAAGATCACAAAGAAGATTTCAAGTTTAAGTTTCTAGACACATCTTTTCCTGCTGTCTTCTGAGCTTAAAACAGTAAAATGAGGAAACTTGTTGAATGTTAGACATGACTGCTGGCCACTAGGTGGCTACATTGTAGCACCCATCACGTCAGTTTTATTGAGCACTCTAGCTGAAGAATCGGTGTGCCTTGGCAGAGGCTGTCAGTTACTCAAAAAACATTTATTCAGTATCTCTTGACATTTTAAAAGGGACCGAAAGGGCAAAAATACAGGTAGTAACACATGTAAGGCAAGCCTACCACAGACTTCATGTTTTGCATCTTTCTTTAATTCCCAGGTAGTGTTAAATATGAGCTGACAGATGCAATTGCCTGCCCAGGTTCTCTCCATGCTGTAAAATATGTGACATTGTAGGAAGACATGATAGCACCATTTTCAGCATTCTGTTTATAATGCTCTTTATACATGGGGGCTTAAGAAGACACACAGGGGCTTTAGTTTATGACAGAGTGAAGCTGACTTGCTTTTAATTTTTTCTTTGTTTTGGATGTTAAGTTCGCAAGGTAGTCTTGTGTGAGCCTGAGAAACTTACTCCTCCTATTTATGAAAAATATAAGGAAATCGTTGTCCTCGAAGTCTGTGTTGGAAAACATTTGGGAAACACAGAAAGGTCATTTGTATTTTCTTTCTTTCTTTCTTTCTTTTCATTTGTGAAGTTTTCTTGTCTTTTGTATTCTTTCCAATATTATCATAGGCTACATAAGATGGTGCTGTACTAGTCACAGCCTCTAACAGCATGTCTCTGCCATTTCCCCTATGGGGTTATTAAATGGTCTTTTACTTACATTTATTGACCTTATACTGCTGCCAGAGGGATACAAACTGACATGACACACGTGATTGATGGTGGAGTGTCACCTGATGGTAAACAGCATTAAAGTTGGCCTATAAGGATCGACACCTGCCTGCTAATACAAACCATCATTTACGGTTTGTGGCTACTTCATACATAATGGCCAGGGCTGCATGTTTTTCCTGGAAGGTAGCAGATAACAGCATCTGGCAGGGTGAGACTAAGCAAATACCAAAGTGGATTTTAGATGGAGTGTGAGCTGTGGGGAAACAAACAAATATTATGTGGTCCTTTGGTTTGAGTCCTATTTACACAAAGGAATGAAGCCTGGTTATTTAGATAGAATGCCACTTGCTAGATATGCTTGTAATTACAAGAAAACATCTGAAAGGTGGCAATAATGTGACTTGGCAACTGGAAAGAACGTATCCAATGCTGTAGTGGTTCTGAGGTCAGTGGGGCTACTGCCTCATAAGCTGCAGGCCTAGTCATTGTCTCTGTGGAACTCGCAGTTGCTCCCTGTGTTTGTGTACTTTATTCTCCTCGGTATTTCAGTTTTCTTTCACATCCCAGAGGCATGCAGGTTAGGCTGTAACTGTAAAATGTGCATGAATGCTATGTATGTTTTTGAGTGTCTAATGGGATGAACTGGTGCCCCAACCTGGTTCTGTTCTTGTGTCTGATGCCATTGGGTAAACCTCTGACTATATTCAGTGCCTGCTTTCATTTGCTGCCTGTTGTTGGTTTTGTAGTATTGTCACAAGCAAGTAGGAACAACATTGTGCCTAACCTGAATATAAACTTGGCTCCTACAACACTAAATTGGAGTAAGTAGTCACCTAGAATGAATTGACGAATGAATGAATGCTCTAATGACCCTGAAGACAAGGAAATGCATGCATTCTATTAGATGATTCCTGTTCTCAGTTAAAAAGGCCATACAACTGTTCTCCTTGCCTAGAAAGTGTCCTTAGTTTTCTCATGAGCTGTAATGGGTGGCACTGGGTGGCATTCATTTTGGCCAGATTTTAAATGTGCCACAATAGGAAAAACAGTTTGGATGCATTTGCTTTGGAACAACAACCTGTGCCCTTTATCCACTTTATCAATTATTTGTCAATATGTTTTTTAATATCCATCCATCCGTCTTCCACACTCAGTTTATCGTGAGTGGGGTCACTGAAGCCCATCCCAGCAAGTATGGGGCGCAATGCAGGAACAATCCTTGGACACACACCATACACACACGCACGTTAGAGCAAAGGAGAGCGCTTTGAGTAGTGAGAAAATCACTATTTAAATGTAAAGAATTATCCATCCATCCATTTTCCAACCCGCTGAATCCGAACACAGGGTCATGGTGGTCTGCTGGAGCCAATCCCAGCCAACACAGGGCACAAGGCAGGAACCAATCCCGGGCAGGGTGCCAACCCACCGCAGGACACACACAAACACACCCACACACCAAGCACACACTAGGGCCAATGTAGGATCGCCAATCCACCTAACCTGCATGTTTTTGGACTGTGGGAGGAAGCCGGAGCACCCGGAGAAAACCCACGCAGACACGGGGAGAACATGCAAACTCCCAACTGCGAGGCAGCAGTGCTACCCACTGCTCCACCGTGCCGCCCATAAAGAATTATTATTACTATTATTATTATTATTATTTAACATTGCCAATCCATCTAACCTGTAAGTCTGTTGACTGTGGGAGGAAAGCCGAGCACCCAGAGAAAACCTACACACACACATATTAGAATTAAGTAGAAGTTCATTCCTCATGTGCTTTTAACTTTTGGATTGTCTGAAGGGCAATGCATTCCAGCTTTAAGAAGTTAAAGTGGAAAGAAAATGCTTTGACAAAAAAAATCTTCTTTCGGCTGCTCCCATTAGGGGTTGCCACAGCGGATCATCTGCTTCCATATCTTTCTGTCCTCTGCATCTTGTTCTGTTACACCCATCACCTGCATGTCCTCTCTCACCACATCCATAAACCTTCGCTTAGGCCTTCCTCTTTTCCTCTTCCTTGGCAGCTCTATCCTTAGCATCCTTCTCCCAATATACCCAGCATCTCTCCTCTGCACATGTCCACACCAACGCAATCTTGCCTCTCTGACTTTGTCTCCCAACTGTCCAACTTGAGCGGACCCTCAAATGTACTTGTTCCTAATCCTATCCATCCTCGTCACACCCAATGCAAATCTTAGCATCTTTAACTCTGCCACCTCCAGTTCTGTCTTCTGCTTTCTGGTCAGTGCCACTGTCTCCAACCTATATAACATAGCTGGTCACACTACCATCCTGTAGACGTTCCCTTTCACTCTTGCTGATATCCCTCTGTCACAAATTACTCCTGACACTCTTCTCCATCCATTTCTGCACTCTTTTTCACCTCTCCTCCACAATAAACATTACTCTGTACTGTTGATCCCAAGTATTTGATAAAAAAATAATACAGTATTGAGAAAAACTCTTGGGGGGAAATACTTTGAAAAACATTTCTCTGACCGTGACCTAGGTGGGACAAAGCATTGTGGAGCAGCAGCAGCACCACCATCAACCACTGCCAGGGCGTCCAGAGAGTTTCAGTCGGTTTTCATTTTATATAACACCTTGCAGCTTGGACACCATTCTATAGCGCAAATGCAGGCTTATTAAGTTAACTTGGTGACACACAGGGTGACCCAGCTATGAGACCTCTAAATATACCTGCTAGGTTTATGGTCTACATTTGAACTTTTTAGCGTCTTGGGTGTGCTGCTTGCTGATTTTTAGGTGTTTTAGTACATCCATCCATCCATTTTCCAACCCGCTGAATCCGAACACAGGATCACGGGGGTCTGCTGGAGCCAATCCCAGCCAACACAGGGCACAAGGCAGGAACCAATCCTGGGCAGGGTGCCAACTCACCGCAGGTGTTTTAGTACATTTGCCCAAAAAGAGAGGTAGAGCAGGGCATAGAAAAAAACAGACTTTGGTTATAACCTGACATAAAGTAAGATTTTGTTCTGTAGGCGGCAATGTAGCAGTTCCTGATTGAAGATCTAAACCTCTCGTCTTTGGAATGGTTGCCAGACAAAACTTACTAGCTTTACCAGATAAATGCACAATTTATTTATTTATTTCTAAGCCCACTCACCCTATCTGCGACTTTGCTGCTTCCAATAAGGTCACAAGATGAGTAGCGAGTCACATGCTGGTGTTCAGATCATAAGTTTAATCAGCGTCTCTCTTCCATATTAAGTAGAAACAAAACATCAAAGTCAGCAGAGATTTTATCTCTCGTGCAAGCAGACCCCAGCCAGATGAATCTGTTTGGCAAGTTGACGGGCGATCTTCACATTCTCCTTCGCGCGCTTGCTCGCTGTGCATGACGGGAGAAGAATTAATCACCTTCACTCCCACAACAGAACTTGACATTCTTTAATGGTGCGCCGCTAGTGCCAATCGACACGCGGAGGCAGATCGAGTCTACTGCCCGAAACGCGACTTGGTTCGCTGATGGCCTTCAACGCTGCCTGCGCGTTTTCTATCGCGATCTGGCTCGGTGACGTTTATCCGAATTTCTTTTGTCATTTTTTTTGTCCTTCTCCCTGGTGGTACTGAGCGTGGAAGGGAAATCACCAGAGTTAAACATTCAATTATGGCCGTTCTTATTATTAGTTTTGCACTTTTTGCTTCATGGTAACTCGATGGTTCCTCCTGCTGCCCCACTGCCGCACTGTCTTTTGGTTGAACCCCATCCCTTTGCATTTGTTTGGTACGTTCTCACTGCGTTTTTATTAAACGATTCCATGGACGTGTGAGCGAGTGTTTAATAATAGACGAACATTGGATTAAGCCTGTCAGAAAGTGACAGACATTTCGAACAATAACTGAAGTACTTCTAGTGCATGCAGTACCCCTGATATGCTATAGATGGCTCTGGCAGTCTTGTTGTCGTGTTGCTGTGAACTCCTTCCACATGCTGTCACTGACGGCTGGTTTTCTTCTAGGTTGCAGAGCAAAGCTGTCTCTGTTAAATTATATGTTATGGTGTTAAAGTAACCTTGCAAATGTATATATGGATACAGTGTTTCCATGCACACACTTAAAGTGTATTCTGTAATTTTGCTGTGTACTGTGGTGCAGGTTAGGTTATTGTTGACTCCAGATCAGTCCGTGAGGGTGGGTGCTTGTGTCTTTCTTATTGTTGGCCATGCTCAGTTCTGAATTGATTAAGCAGGACTGTATGTATGTATATTTATGTACTCTGTGTGTGTTTGTGTGCAAAGTACTAGAAAGTGTTCTTGGTGCAGGTTTACTACCAAGCTTTTAGACTTATCTTTGTAGTGCTAATGAAAAAACACTGCTTTCTGTCTTCACCAGTTCTGCTGGTTGGTGATTATTGGTTTATTACTGCAAAGTAAAGGGTGCAGAGAAGAGGCAAAACAACAGCAAAATCTCCAGACTGCCTTGTAATCTTAGTTCCAAGGACCCACTGTGGCTGCTGATTATCTTTCCAAATATTTTCTTAATTAGTATCTAACTTCTTCTTTTCTTATTGTGTGTTGTTTCATTGTTACATTGCTTCCATTCTTCTGTGGCTTGAATTTGTTTTATTTTCTGAGAAAACTGATTAAATATAAAATTACGCAGAAGTAGCATAAAATTACGCAGAAGTAGCCCAAGATTGCAGCTGGGAACAGGGGTGGCCTGATCTGTCCAACCCAGCAAGTTTCCACAACAACCTTCACCAGGGCAGGAGAATAGATAGATAGACAGATAGATAGATAGATAGATGGACAGACATACAGTTAGACAGAACTGTATTTATCCCCAGGGGGAAATTTGGTATTTTACAGAAGCTTTTTAAGAAAATAAATACATAAATAGGTAAATAAGTGAGTAAGTAAATAAATATACACACACTGTTGTCTGACCACATACTAGAATGACTATAAAGCAAGAAAATTGAAAATAAAGAAAACTTCTGACTTGGCAGTCACAGTCCCCGTGAGACATTATGCAGGTGTCTTGCTGCTGGTGTAAAGGAGCCCCCGTAGCATCTCTTGACACACATCTGCTGAATAATTCATTGGCTGAAAGTCCTCAGTGTTACTGTGTCAGAGAGAGGATGTGCAGCAGTGTTCATAATGGCACTCAGTTTTGTTTAAATTCTGTCCATTGTTCCTATATCCAGGGCCTCCAGAGGGTATCATATAACTGAGCTTACACTTAATTAGCCTGTTAATTTGGTGGGCCTCTCTTAAAGTGATGTTACCAGCCCAGCACACTACAGCATAGAAAATCACATTGGCCATCTCAGAATTAGAAGATATGAATGATGTCACTTCTCACATTAAAGGAACTCAGTTTCCTAAGGAAAAAAGAGCCTGCACTGCCCTTTCTTATGTAGTCCCTCTGTGTTCCGAAACCAGTCCAACATGTCATTAATGTGAACCCACAAGTACTTGTAGAAGTAGGCCATCTTTACATCCACTTGTTGAATTGTGACCAGCCATAGAGGCTCTTTGGTGCCGAAAAAGTTAATAACCAGTCCCTTGGTTTTGCTGATGTTAAGATGTTAAGACAATTCTCTTTGCACCAAGAAACAAAGTTCTCCACTTGACTCCTCTCCTGTCTCATTCCCTTTATCAATACACCTGTAAGTGAAGAATCATCTGAGAATTTCGGCAAGTGATGAATAGGGGAATGAGTGATTGCAGTCCAGTCAGAGTTAAGAGTAATATTTAAGAGCCAAATTCATGTAAATGTCAAATGTCACAAACACCTGAAGCTTTGCTTTTTCCAAATCTCTTCCTTTTTGTATATTTGTACCAGGTTTGTGACTTCAAATGTTTCAGTTGAGAAATCCTGTGTAATGGCCCTTGTTTTGTTGATTTGAAGGTGCCTTACATGACTTAAGATATTGTTATGACACTTGTAACATGAAATGGGGTTCCATTTGTACCATTCAAATACACATCATAGGAGCTTTCACTTCATTCATCGCATTTAAGTTGTTATACTAATTCGCCTTAATAAAAGGATGTATGACTGTGTATCTGTGTGTCAGTCCGGTTGCTGTGTACTGTTATTTGAACAGATGGTGCATCACAAACATTTGTGATGTAATGTATTATACAGTATTACTACAGTGCTTGCATGACAAAGTACAGTCCAACAGATGGTAATAATAATAATAATTCATTACATTTATATAGCGCTTTTCTTAGTACTCAAAGCGCTATCCACACAGGGAGGAACCGGGAAGCGAACCCACAATCTTCCACAGTCTCCTTACTGCAAAGCAGCAGCACTACCACTGCGATGGTGCACAGCAAATGTTAACACTGAGGTCTATGTTGATTACTTAGCTTTCACCTGTCTTAGCACAGGTAGTGAATATTAATTTAGCTTCAAAAACCCAAATGGAGTGTAAGCGGATTTATTTACAACAGGGAAGTATGCCATTTTTCAGCCCTGCTAACTTTGCATCTCAGTGATTATTCTCATTACATGTTGTATCATTAGAGACTTGTCCAGCACTTCAGTTATGGCTTGAATGTCTGGCCAGTGTGAAAATTGCTTGTCCCAGTGGAGCTGGGATAGACACCTGCTCTCCATGACGCTGTACTTTGGTAAGCCATTGAGACAGACATATAACAAGCTGGACATACAGCTGTAGCCTTGACCATTACAATTGGAGGATAGATAGATAGATATTCATATATTCTGGTATCTAGTAGCTTAAACACATCAGTAAAAATTGTTGCAAATTATTAAAAAAGACAAGGATAACAAAACATAAATAAATAAATACAACAACAACAACAACAACATTTATTTATATAGCACATTTTCATACAAAAAGTAGCTCAAAGTGCTTTACATAATGAAGAAAAGAAGAATAAAAGACAAATAAGAAATTAAAATAAGACAACATTAGTTAACATAGAAAGGAGTAAGGTCCAATGGCCAGGGTGGACAGAAAAAACAAAAAAAAACTCCAGAAGGCTGGAGAAAAAAATAAAATCTGTAGGGGTTCCAGGCCACGAGACCGCCCAGTCCCCTTTGGGCATTCTACCTAACATAAATGAAATAGTCCTCTTTGTAGTTAGGGTTCTCACGGAGTCACTTGATGCTGATGGTTATACAGACTTCTGGCTTTTAATCCATCCATCATTGTTGGAACATCATGGTGCTTTGGGTAGATGGTGGTGGCACAAGCCACCACCAATAGGACACCGGAAAAGAAAACAGAAGAGAGAGTAGGGGTTAGTACAAATTTTGAATGAATAGTTATTATAATGAATTGGATATACAAAGAAATAGTAAATAGTAAAAAGTACAAATGGTCAATTGTTAAGTGTCAGAGTGGTGGCCAGGTCATGAATCGCTCACGTTGACAACAGAGTAATAAAATCTCCCAGCAGTAGAAACAAATGATCTTCTAAAGCATTCGGTTCTATAGCACAGTGAGAGAAGACGAATGTTACGAGAGGGTGACTGCTATTGTCAAGGATGGCCTGTACCTTCCTCTCCATACACCTTTCCACCACCACTGCCACAGAGTCCACAGTTCTACCCAGCACCGAGCCAGCCTTCTTCACCAGCTGGTCCAGCCTCTTCGTGTTCTTATCTGTCATACTGCCTCCCCAGCACACAGCAGCAAAGAAGAGGACACTGGTGACAACAACTGTGTGACAGAACAAAGACAACATTTCACTACATATGCTGAATGATCTGAGTCTTCTGAGGAAAAACAGGCTGCACCTTCCTGTAGAGGACATATGTGTTCACAGAGCAGTCCAGTCTGTCATCAAGGTGGACACCTAGATATTTATAAGTCTGCACCACCACAATGTCCTCCCCTCAGAAGTTAACAGGCTGAAGGGGAGCTTAGACCTGTGGAAATCCACAATCATCTCCTTGGTCTTCATTGTGTTCAGAACCAGGCAGTTCTTATTGCTCTAGTCAATGAAAGCTCCAATCAGATCCCTATATTCCCCTTCCTGCCCGTTCCTTATATACGTCACAATAGCTGTATCATCGGAGTACTTCTGAATGTGGAAAAAGTCTGAGTTATATTTAAAGTCTTCTGTATATAATGTGAACAGGAATGGTGCCAGATCAGTCCTTGTGGGGCCTCACCGTTGCTCACTACTGTCCCAGAGGCCCAGTTCCTCATTTTCACAAACTGCAGTCATCCAATCAGGTAGTTATGAATCCAAGAGGTGAAGGTGGAATCCATGCCCATCCTCTCCAGTTTATCTTTAAGAATGGAGGGTTGAATGTTGAATGCACTCAAAAAAAAAAAACCAAAAACCTAACCTTGACTGCAAGTTTATTCTCTCTAACATTTCTAACTCACTCGTTTAAACACTTGAAACTTAAAACGATTACAGCTCACAGCTGATTGGTGACATCATCATGCTCTCAAAATAAACAAATCATATATTTTTATTTTAGAATTAATTGCATAATAGTATTAAACTGGCAATGACAAAAGCTTTTTTTGCCTTCAAGGATCTGTAGAATTGTTTATTAAGTTAAACCAGGTTGTTTTATGTTATTGATGCCAGTTTCACAATCTTGCACTAAAGATCATTAATTTAACAATCAATAATAATGGCACGGTGGCACAGTGGTAGCACTGCTGCCTCGCAGGTAGGAGACCTGGGTTCGCTTCCCGGGTCCTCCCTGCGTGGAGTTTGCATGTTCTCCCCTTTGTCTGCATGGGTTTCCTCCCACAGTCCCACAGGTGCACTGGCGATTCTACATTGTCCCTAGTGTGTGCTGTGTGTTTGTGTGTGTGTAAGCGCCCTGCGGTGGGGTGGTGTCCTGCCCAGGGTTTGTTTCCTGCCTTGTGCCCTGTGTTGGCTGGGATTGGCTTCAGCAGACCCTCGTGACCCTGTAGTTAGGATATAGCGGGTTGGATAATGGATGGATGGATGGATAATAATGCTAATTATTCGTATTTATTATTTTATTATTCTTTACATAGTGCAAGTGTTTACCCAAGAGAACTGTACAAATAAAGCATTTGAGTGTTACTTTAAAACATACAATGCAGAACAAAGCTGCTGTATACTGCAGTGTTTTTGCTTTCGCTCGGTACAAAACCGTTGGAAGTTCATGTGTGCTTCATTCAGTTTCTTTCCCCACTCCAAAGACATGCTGTCAGATTGACCGACAGCCCTCAACTGCTACTGTGTGCACAAGTGTAACCTGTGAACGACTGGCGTCCCACTCAGCCTTGTGTCTGTTGCAGCCGAAATCGGCTGTGGTTTCCCACAACCTTCACAAAAACAATGTGAGTGCATAAACTGAGTTTGTGGTTTGCTTACACAGTTCAGAATTTTGGACATTTTTTTTCCTGTGTACTGTATATATTTTAATTGCAATTTAAAAAATAATACGAAGTAATGAATAGATAAAACATGTCAAGATGATCAATGATCAGTCTGCATGTAAATACAGATAAATATGATTCTGTAAGCAGTCCGCTCAAAACACTTTCAGTGCCAGCAAGTTAACTTTTTAAGGTAACAAGAGCCATCTGTTTTGTTTTTAATCTGCCGATCAATTCCAAGGTAACGTTGGATGCAAGGTGGGAACCAGCCCTGATAAACAAGCTCATCCAAGGCTGGGCACAATCACACAAGGCCAATTTCGAATCACCTATTAACTTAATGTGCCCGTCTTTGGTATGTGCCAGGAAAGCAGAAGCACCAGTGGGAGGCCCATAATGACATGGTGAGAACATGCAAGCTCCACCCTAGCAGCACCCAGGGTGGAAGTTTACAGAGGATTCTGAAATGGTGAGGCAGCTGTGTTAACCTTGGTGCCACTGTAACAACAAGATGACAAAGTGAACTACAAAGTCATACATCCATCCATTTTCCAACCTGCTGAATCCGAACGTAGGGTCACGGGGGTCTGCTGGGGCCAATCCCAGCCAACACAGGGTGCAAGGCAGGAACAAATCCCAGGCAGGGCACACGCACGGGCTGATTTAGAATCACCAATCCACGTATCCTGTATGTCTTTGGACTGTGGGAGGAAACCAGAGCACCCAGAGGAAACCCACACAGACATGGGGAGAACATGCAAACTCCACGCAGGAAGGACCCGGGAAGTGAACCTGGGTTTCCTTACTGTGAGGCAGCAGTGCTACCACTGTGCCACCACTACAGTTACAATTCAGTTTAAATATTCAGACACTGTAAAGAGTCTCCACAACACTATAAACTGTCTGTTAGAGTCAGCTTCAGATCAACAATTACGGAAGAGTCAGAAGAAGAAAATTAAAATGGCATTTGCAGCTGATCTTAAGATCAAGACTTGAAAGCAGGGATTATTGTGTGACATATGAATGTTAACGTGGATGGCTCTATTGAGAAAGTCCCACCATACTAAGGCGAGCGTGCGCCAGCTGTTTTGAAATAGCGTCTGAAAATCTCAGGAATCTGGCGGGTGGATGTGGGACAAGTCATGATGACAGGTAGGCTGAGGTATTGGAATTTTCAGGTTTTTAAGTTACTAGAGTAGCACATTTTGAAGATGACTGTGTCAGACAGGAAGCCACTGGACTATCTGGATCACATGAGGGGTGGGCAGCTTTTTGAACCCTGTTGCCGTCTGCTGATAAGACTGCCAAAAGAAGGACAGAAGCAATTGAGAGACATAACAGGCCACTTGTGTAACAGAGGGGAGGCAAAGAGAACAAAAAGGTGTCATGTAACTGAGCAGGAGTGGGAGGGGTTAAGAAAGCTAGACGCACAATTCTAATGAATTTGAGGAAAGGCACTATATGTTACAGATGACTCCCTACACCACCATCAAGTTGAAGGTTACTGGGCTGATGTTCTCCAACTACCAAATGGTTTAAACTCATTTCTGTCATTCAAATATTACTTTTATAGTCCACCATTTTGACATGTACCCCATACCCTCCTTCCACTGCCTGCTATCATACTTTTGTTTCACATAAGCAAGTGAGAAAAAACTGACAAATAAATTTAAAAATCATGGCCGTCAAATTGTGAAACTCAGCAGTGAGGTGACCACCAGCATCCTTAAAATAAAAACAAACACCCGCCCCCTTTTCATGGCTAGTTAACCAAAGCGGAAGATGAAACATCACATGACAGAACTTGCCTGCATGGAAAGCTGGCCTCTTGAGTGTGCAGATATCTCTAACCAGTGTTAGGCCTGGAACCTATCTTAGAGGTTAAATGGCTGCGGGGAAGCTACTGAGAGTGCACCGCATGTCTGTACTCGATTAGGCAGGCCGGATCTCTGGATGGTGCAAGTTGAAACTTGATGGCAGAGGCTCTTTGTTGCTTAGCCCAGAGAGACACAGAAAGAACAATGCCAGCTATCTGAGACCTTAATTCCTTTTGTTTATGGCATTCTACGTTCTGCCATTGTGAAATAATTGTCCATAAACATCATCTGACCAGAAAGTAAAGTTACGCAAAAACATCAGGAGGTGATGTGGTTCAATTTGCTTACAAATACACACATGGTGTTTAGTGTTACAAGTCTCTACACCACTTCATGGAAGGTGGGGGTGACGTTTTAAGGTTATCTTGGCACTTCTGTAAGAAACTTTCTCAGTTAGAAGCTGATGCACATTGTAGGAGAGGGAGGGTATAGTGACCAGGAGCCCTGGAGTTTCTAGCTTCACAAAGCTCCATTTTGATTTTTCTTCTGAGACGGTAAAGGGTACCAGAGCCCAGCCCTTGAAGAGCCCGCAATGGCCTTATGTTATGGAGGCATTTGTCCCTAAAGTGCAGTCCCTGCGCCTTGACAGGTGACACGAGATCCTGCATTTCTGAAGAATGTGGCAGGTATTTATGCAATGCTAGTCACGTCTCTGGCATTAGCACTTAGTGCCTGAATCTTAGCGTTCCCTGTAATTTACTCGGTTCACATCACGTGAGAGGAGCAGTTCATCACTTGTAGTCGACATTAAGCAACAAGATAATCCCGGATATTTGGCAATGCAATTGCCCTTTGAACATTTTTTTAACATTCTTTCTTTGTGAATAGACAAGGATTTCCAACTTGATGTGGTTGTGTTTAATAGCTAAACGGAGGAATGCCTCACCATCACTGAAAAGCTATCTTGGTTAGACTAACTCTTGTGTTCAAAGACATCTAGAGCTATCTCCCAGTCCCATTTTTGGTGCCTCTGTATCTCAAAAAGTGACCATAGTGCTGCTGCCAGGAAAACCTAAGATAACATGGCTCAGGGACAACAGCAAGTGGCAGTCATTTCTCTGGCCATAAAGTGCCTTGAATGGCTGGTCATGACTCACAGCAATAGGACGGGGCACTTCCGGGCTCCCACAGCCTGCTCTAGTTTGTACTCTGTATCACACTAGAGGAAGTAGTCATACAAGTACATGACAAGTGGTGTGCAAACACCTACATTTGTTATAAAAATTTTGGTTTCAGATTATGTTTTGCCTTCTGTGTTAGTTTGTTAGTAGAAAAGAGCAAATTTCAGATTTCCAAGCATTCATTTTCCAGAAAAAGAAGTAATGCAGGAAAATGTTTGTATTTCATTGAGAAAAGTAAAACCTTAAGTAATAGATCAATTTTCAGATAAAAACCTGATGACTTGGAAGATCTATGCACTGATACATGATTAAACAAGGGCAACCACCAGATGCTAATGATCAATGGCATGGTGAGTTGATTGATCCAAACTGAAGCTCAAATGGTTGAAGAAGTTGGTTCCCATTTCTAAGCAAATGACAACTAAACTGAAAGGTGAGGGTGTGTCTGTTCAACTTTCAAATCATCAATTCTTACTTCACGGCAAGACTGAGCATAGCAGCAACACACAACACGGTGGCCATCCTGCATCAGCTAGGTCTATCCCAAGCAGACACGAGTTTCAAATTGTGCTGTCCAAACTCTTCTGAAGGAGGTCAAGGAAACTGGCAAGGTCATGGACTAGACGTACAGTAGTCAACTACAGAAGCTGAGTGCAGCAGATGAAAGATACCTCACACTGAAGTCCCTTTGAAACTGGAAGAAACAAGCACTTCTGGACTCATGGAAACTACTGAAACCTGAATACACCCCACTGCAGTCTGGAGAAGGCTACTAGAAGAGTGAACACAAAGCCAAGAGACTTGCCTACACACTAAAAGAGAAGGACTGGAGTGCTGAATGATAGTAGCAGTGACAGTAGCTTCATGGCGTATGAAACACTTATAGACACCTTCCATTTTTTCACCTCATCTGCAACTTTTTTCTCCATGTGTAAAACTGGATTTGAAAGCTTCATATTGACCCCCATATTGTTTATCGTCTCCATAATCAATTATTTTTGCAGACACAAGGCCTCCACTGTTTTCCTCTATCACCCCTGTACATACCTGGCCTCCCATTAACTAAATTGGCTAACAACAACACCATAACCTTTTATTAACTTTGTCACATTCCCAAAAGACACTTTTCCTCTTTTATTTTCACCTGGACCCTTTTTGCTGAGAATTGTACCTGTCCAAGAGCGGGACAAGGTACAAGGTCTTCCTTCCTTTTCACCCCAAAAACCCAGAATAACCTTTTTTAGAGAGTTTTACACAAACCACATGGCAAGTGCATTTTTTGTCAATTTTATGATACTGAAAGCAAAACAAAACTCGGTTGTTACGCTCGTCATTAATCAGGTATGAGGATGATGAGTATCTTTTAGTCTTTTAGCTAAATACACATATGAGGGATATTCTCTGCAAAGAAGCTTTTATTTTGGTATGGTGTTCTTAAGAGCGTCATTGGTTCAAATATTTAATTTTTCCATCTGAAATGGTTTTGAATTTATAATGTGACAAACATCTGGACTGTGCTCTGATATCGGCAAGCACGAGGTCAGGCATCACAGGGAGGGCCAGAGTAAACACTGTTGAATCTTTTAATGGTTTTAGAAGAATGGCTTAATGGTTTAGCATTTTTTTTTGGGAAAAAAGAAGTCTACGATTTATGTTGTTGTTTTTCCCAGAGACTGTTTTACCACATAAATATTTTTATGTTTTGTACACTTTTGGTTTTTGTGTTCCTGTTTGTTGTTTTTTTATCCCCAAGTCTATGTCGTCGTTCCAGTTGTCAGCACTGAGCTTTTCATTTTGCTCTGTAGGACCTAGTTAATAGTAGGCAGGCATTCACATCTGTCCATGTAGATTCAATCTTGTTATGATTTAGGGTTTTTTTCACATGCTGAGTCTATTTGGTGCATGTATTTTGAATTTTTACTTTAATTTTAAGGTTATGGTCATCTTTAATTATTATTTTATTAGCAGTACCATTTTGTGTATTTTCTCTATTGATGTGATGATAGTATTTAAAGTTACTTGGGCCTTTGCTACCATGCAGCTGGAAGTCATGGGCCACCTCCTATGTAACATGGCAGCATTCTATCAGTAATGTTCAGATTGAAAAATGTAAAAATATACTCTGGGTCTAAAAAGCCCAAATCATAGCAGTCTCATAGCTATCTTTACTCTTTTTCAAGGCTAGTGGTAGGGCCAGACAGGGTTTGTTTTTTTAACACCATGTACTCTCCTCTGGATTCTGTTTCTCTGTTGCTCCTGAAAATGTAATGACATGCTTAAACAAATTACTTTTTTTTAAGTTCTTGCAGGTCATGACAAATATTTAAATTGGGCTGATTTTTTTGATTAAAAAATACATGATTGGAATTGACCATTAAATTATCAATTGTTGTAGCTCTTGCTGACTGCTTGGCCGTTGCCTTGGCCTATTATATAACTGTCAGATCCAATGAATGTAGATTTGTCCATAAACATTAGGATCTTTAAAGTACTTGTCTGCTGAAAATTGCTTATGGTTATTATTCAGAATATGCATATGCATCCAAAATGTGCAGATGTCCGTGTTGTTCTTTTTTCTACTCTGGACTACTGGAGCTTTCTGCTGGCAGGAGTACTGGCATGTGTCACCAAGCAACTGTGGATGATTCCAAATGCTGCAGAACGTCTAACAAGGTGGGTGCATGTCACTCCTCTCTTCAAATCGCTACACAAGCTTCCTGTAGCAACACCCATTAAGCAGAAATCTACAGAGTAGGCAATGGGTCATCACTTACAGCAGGGGTCCTCAATCACAGTCCTGGAGGGCCACAGTGGCTGCAGGTTTTTGTTCTAACCTGGTTGCTTAATTAGAAACCAATTCCTGCCAATAATTTCATGGCTTGTTAGTGCTATGTCAGATCATTCTCATATTCTAGATTTTCTTCCCTTTTCTAAGGATATCATCCAAATTATTTGAAGGCTAAAATGGAGGAGTAATTCTCAGTCCTTCACGTTTTTCATTTCACTTTCCTTCCAAGTATTTAATTAAACCCAATAGTGCATGATAAATACACACAGGTGTAAATGGAAACAAGCTAAATGGAGAAATGCTGGTCTCTTTTGTCATTTGCATGTTATTGCTAATTAGGAGCAATTAATACAGCTGTTTAAGACTAAAATAAGCAATAAGGGTTCAAAATCTTAACGAGCGAGACAACTAAAGTGAAGCAGAAGTGTTACTTGAGCAATAAGGGCTTCTTATTAAGCAACTGGGTTGGAGCAAAAACCTGCAGAGTCCTGACCTGATTGAGGACCCCTGACCTACAGTATAAAGACAGTATGAAGACACTTGTGAGATCTTGTGCTACTTCTTGAGCACTCAGGTCTGCTGATGAACAGTGATACCTCCTCTGTGTAGCCCCTGGTTGGTGGAATGAGCTGTCCACCTGCATTTCAAATTTTGATTCCCTCAATATGCTCAAGAACCATTTGAAGATGCCGTTGTCTGATGAATTTCTGTCTAACTGATATGTTAAATTGTGTCATCTCTGAATTGTAACTCACTTGTATTTTGTTCTGAGCTCTTCATTTGTGATGATCAATTTTGTCAGCTTGTAACACTTGTTCCCAAACAGTCCCCCATACTGGTGTTTACCGGATTATGTTGACTCCTTTTGTAAGTCACCTTGGGCAGAAGCGTCTGTAAGCAAATAAATGTAAATGTTCTCTTCTTCAGTTTTTTTTTCTTGGGGACTGACACAGTTGTAAATTGGACATGTGGTTTCTGTGTATATTTTGACTTCTTTGGATTATTTTATCCTTGACAGTAGAAGACAGCCTTTTGTTCAGTTTTCCCTCCTTTTATAGTGTAGAACAGGGGTGGCGAACTCCAGGCCTGGAGTGCCGCAGTGGCTACAGGTTTTCATTCTAACCCTTTTCCTAATCAGTGACCAGTTTTCACTGCTAATTAACTTTTTCCCCATCACTTTAATACCCTTGTTAGAAGAGTTCACCCCTCTGAATTGATTCCTTTCTTCATTAAATGACAGCCAAGCAGAAATGAGATGTGAAACGAGCGAACAGATGGCCAGCTAAACTGGGGCTTCACACTCCAACCAATTTCACTCCAATCACTTTCTTAATGAGAAGCCAATTCTTGCTGTTAATTAAACCCATTATTTAATTCCATGGCTTGTTGCTGCTCTCATTCTGCCACAGCACACATTTCGAAAACTGTTGTTTTTCTGTCTTTCTAAGAGCACCGTCAAAATGTTTTGGTGACCTGAGAGATCAACCTTACCAAGACCATCACCTCTCTTTAATTTCAGATATTGTGTTATGGGCACAGGAGAGCTGGTCATGTGGTGGCTTGTTTGGTGTCTCATTATTGTCTGGCTGCTAATTAAAGAAAAAGAAACAACTATGGGACCTGAATCAAGTTAGTTAAAAGAAGTAATCAGCAGCAAAAACTGGTCACTAATTAAGAAGATGGTAAGAATGAAAACCTGCAGCCACTGTAGCACTCGAGGCCTGGAGTTCGCCACCCCTGGTGTAGAACTTGAACCCCGGACACAGACAGACACGGACTCAGAATGTCCAAAAGCACAAACTATTATTTCTTCTTAATTCCTGTACACAGCACAGTGCACGAAACTCAGTTCCTTTTCTTCTGCCGCCTCTACTCCTTTCCTCCTAAGCTTCATCCACCTTCCTCCCGACTCTGGCCTTCCGAATGGAGTGAGGCGGCCTCCTTTATACTGCACCCGGAAGTGCTCCAGGTATCTCCCGATCGACATCTGGCAGCACTTCCGGTTGTGGCAGAAGTACTGCATAGGAACTCCGCTCCTCTTCTGGCAGCACTTCTGGGTGTGGTGGAAGTACTGCATGCCCAGACTCTGGAGCTGTCCAGGCGCCCCCTGGTGGCGGCCACGGACCCCCGCCGGGTTGAGCTTCTGAGCTCCAATTCCGTGGCCCAGATGTAAACCAAGGGGGCTGCCCTCTTGTGTCCCGGGGGAGGTACTGCTGGTAGTATGGCCATTCCCCCAGTCTTCTCTTCAAAAGGGCGTCCCGTCCGGGCAAGATCCCCAGCTGTCCATCACAATAGTTAAAATTATACTTCTTCCTAGCAATTTGTGCTTTCCAATGTTGTAACTCCCGGCATTATGTGATGCTTCATAACAGAGAAGACATCATTTTGTTATTTTCTAGAGCATGGTCTCCTCAAAGGTAGATTTTTTGAGACCAGCTTTGCACTGCTGATTTAAAGTAAATAACTTACCCAGTAAGAAGGTCGGTGGCTTGAATAATATTGAATATTATTGATGGCTCTGTTGATGTTCTTATGCTCTGTGACAGATTTGACGCAAAGCCATTATTGTGATTAAAGTAACATGACTGCTTTCAAGTTTTGTACCCTTGCTGATTAAAGTGAAACCCCCAGCTTGACCTAGATGGATTCTTATTTAATACTGAAATGTTTCTGTAATGACAGCCAAAGCACAAAATAAAGTAAACTTGCATTTTCAGAAAAAGAAAGTAATTAAACTTCGATGTACATAATTATAATTGTGATGAAACCTTTAGGAAAACATTTTTCCGCTTTGTCAGGGGTTTTCCGTTACAACATGTACCTGCAGCCTTATTTGCGTTTATTTCTCCGCAACACAATAATTCAAAGAAAATGTTTCTAGTTGTAGGGTTAAAAATGTTTGCAGATGTCTATCTGTGCTTACATATTTTCTTCCTCCCCCCCCATTTATAATTCACCAAACCTGTATGGCCGGTTTTAATTTCCATGACAACATGCCACTTCTCCGAGGCAGCGCTGGAACACCTGGAGTGCTTTAGAGGGTATGTGTTGCAAAACAGGGAGGCCCATCTAGAGACAAAATGCCGGTAACAGAAGTACAGTAGATACTGTACCATACATGTTGTGTTCACTGGGTTTACCATCTGCAGTGGATTTGTCGTCTGTTTGTGGCATTCTTCATTATTGCTAAAGACAAATTGGAGTTGCTCAGTGTGGGGCTGACATTGAAAACACTACTAATGACTTTTGTTATGGGACTGAAATAAAATTGAGCATCTCCTGCAGTGAGCTTCCAGATTAACATGCAACTTCCATCCTGTCAGCTACTAAGGTGGCTAGCATGTAATAAAAAATAAGAGAATGCTTAGACTGGGACTTGCTTTTAATTCCAATTTGTTCCTCATGTGATCATTCAGGCACATCCACAGAGGAGAGATTCCAAAGTGCTCTGTGAAGAATTTTCAGCACACAAGTACATTTTCCAATCTTTTATTTTGCCTAGCACTCTTTTTTTAGAGAACACCATCATAAGGCACTTCACAGCAGTAACCTTTGCCATATACATTTTTGCAGTTGTGTTATGAGTAGCTTAAATGATTGATCAGGATCACATATTGAATCGGAAGCAGGGGTCAAAATGAAAACCTTATGGTTTAAGTCCAGTGCCCTGGCCACTAAGCCTCAGTTTTCATTAGTGGATTACTGCAATAATTCATTCTTTGACCTCTTTATTCCACTCCTTTTATTAGCCACCACTTGTTTATAATGGATAGCTCGCCTTTGAGCTTAAGCCCTTTTTCCCTTTATTTGCTTACAGACTCTCCCAATCCGTAAATCAATTGAACACACCAGGCTGTGTTGCGTGTACAGTAGCCATGCTGACAGAGGGAGAGCTGTTTGGGCACAGCAAAGTAAGCTGGAATTTTACCTGCAGCTAAGTGCTGCTTGGGTTGGGCTTCTTCTTAACAAGCTTGAGGAATGCAGCCATAGAATCCGTGAAAGAGTAACACAAGACAAGCTGTCATTCATCTTGCAATGTTGGGTTGCCTATGTAATTTTGGAGGTTCATACATGAAATCTGAAATTTCTCTGCACTTTCCAGACAGAAGTGTAGAAATCTGAGATCCCTAAACACATGAGCATTCTAAAAACCATGTCCTGGTTTATTCTGAGTGTGAAACAAATGAAACGGAAGCTCTGCATTTATCCCCATTTTCCTAAATCTTTCTTGTTGTCCTATTTGCTTGTTGGCAGAACAACCGTGCAGTGGTTAGTGCTGCTTCCTCGCAGCCCCAGGGACTTTGATTCAAATGTTGGCTTAGGCCCTGACATTGTGGAATTTGTGTTCAGGTCATTTTTTTTCTGGATACTGTGGTTTTCTCCCACATTCTAAAGATAAGCACTTTAAGGTGACTGGCAAATCTAAATGGACCCAGCATGGCAGTGTGTGTGTGTTTATGTCTCAGTACAAAAGTAGTTTCTCAGCCAGCTTTAAATCTTGCTGTGTGCTTTAGGCTACGAGGAAAAACTCTGCCTCTACATGACCCAGTGATCGAAGAAGTGAGCTCAGATAACCATGACCTTTACTTGGACGAGAAAAGATGATCTTAAATTGTCATGATGCAATATAATAATTCTTTATAAAAGGTGTAACAGCACATGTGTAATTGCAATCATTAAACAGTAATAATAATAAAATTAATATGGATTGCAATCATTAAACAGTAATAATAATAATAATCTGTACATTGTATAATACTCAGTGACCTTTTTATGATAGATAGATAGATAGATAGATAGATAGATAGATAGATAGATAGATAGATAGATAGATAGATAGATAGATAGATAGATAGATAGATAGATAGATAGATAGAAGCTATTGTCACACACGTGCGCATGGGAGACAGCTAAAGGGCTTGAATGAGGGTAATTCCGATCCAGACCGGGATGTGGCACATTTTTCTGCAGACCATTCACGGGAAATTCCACCTGGCCCTCATGATGTCAATTCTGGTTCCGACCCCTTTGAAGTCACTTCCGGGTCCGAGCCTATGGATGAAGACCCTTCCGGTTCTGGCCCCTTTGAGGTTTCTTCCTATACTGGCCTTTAAAAGCCGCCACCTTTCCTCTATCCCCTGAGTTCTGTTTTGGACTCCAATTTGGACTCAGATTTGTGCACATCAGTCCTATCACTTTATTCAGTTTTGCAGCCAGGAAATAATATACGGGTGGCTGCCCCAAACCTTGCTATGGCTCTTATTTGAGTTTGTGACACTATTTAAATAAATAAATAAATAGAAAGATAAATATAGTGTGTTGGTATAAAGGAGTCTCAGTAGGGTTTTCTGACACACTTCTGCTGAAGAGTCTGTTGGCTGAAATTCCTCAGTGTTAGTGTGTCAGAGAGAGGATGTACAGCAGTGTTCATAAAGGCACTCAGTTTTTTTTAATCCTCTCCTTCACTACTACCTCCAGGGGGTCCAGAGTGCATCCTGTAACTGAGCCTGCCCTTTTAATCAGCTTGTTGGTTTGGCGGGCCTCTCTTGAAGTGATGTCACCAGCCCAGCACACCGCAGTCACAGAGTTATAAAGATGTTTAAGATGTCACTTCCCATATTAAAGGAACGCAGTCTCCTAGGGAAAAAGAGCCTGCTCTGTCCTTTCTTATATAGTTCCTTTGTGTTCTGTGACCAGTCCAACTTGTCATTAATGTGGACCCCCAAGTACTTGTAGCAGTGGACCACCTTTACATCCAACCCCTGAACAGTGACCACACATAAAGGCTCTTTGATAAACAACCAGTTCTTCCGTTTTTCTGATGTTAAGTCACTGACAACTCTTTCCGTGCCATGAAACAAAGTTCTCCACCTGACTCCTCTCCTCTGTCTCATCCTCCTTATCAATACACCCCACAAGTGCAGAGTCATCAGAGAATTTCTGCAAGTGACATGACCTGGGGCCTCATGTATAAACGGTGCGTTTGCACAAAGATGTTGCGTAAGCCCGTTTCCACACTCAAATCGTGATGTATAAAACCTAAACGTGGCATAAAGCCACGCACATTTTCACGGTAGCTCCAACCCTGGCGGACGCAAGTTCTCCGTTCGGTTTTGCAAACTGGTGGCACCCAGCGTCAAAGCAGTGCTAATCTTCCTGTGTGGTTACCCTTTCTTTTTTAGATCCACATCCCTGACATGGCTTTATAAATACACTGAAATTAACTGTATATTGTTTATTAGTTTAAGGCATCTGATTGTAATTAACCTGTAACAATATAATGGTCCACAGAATGGTCAAACTATTCTAAATACAATAGCTGCTTTAGCGTTGTTAGTCTCACTGCACCTTCTTCTTCTCATTTTTGCTGCTCCCGTTAGGGGTTGCCACAGCGGATCATCTTTTTCCATATTACTCTCACTGTACCACTCGGAGTATTTATATCATTGTATCTGAGTAGGGAATCACAGCTGTACAGCAGCTGATCGGAAAGAGAATGATTAGTATACAACATCAAGCACATGCTGCCTCAGCCATGCTGTCTACTGAACTGCTCTCACACGGCAAACGCTTCAAAAACCTTTCCTGTACTGACCTTGCGGTTCAGAAACAGTTCCATCCCAAGAACTATAAACGCACTCAATCAGTCCATCAAGTGCTCCTTGTAGAACTGTTTGTACTTATAAGTACTGTAGTATTACCTTACTGTAAACTTGGGATACAGTTATAACATTGCACAACCTGAGCCACTTTATAAAGCACGTATTTACATATGATGACGATATCATTTTTAAGATGAAATGCAGCAAAATATGTTTATTATATTATGCAGATAAAACTTTAACTTAATTTAAATAATCTACATTGTTAATAATAACATGTGAGGACATGGTGTTGCAGCGCTAGCAAGGAGCTGGCACTCTGTTCACGGATTGTTCCTGCCTCGCGCTGTATTCTTGCTGGGACTGGCGTGACACTGGATGGATAGAATAATTAAACATGTACTACAAAGATATTTCAATGTTCCTTAAAAGTTTTGAAGAATCGGCGTTCTAAGCTTACAGATGGCTTAACGTCTATTACAGAGCTAATTGTGTGGCAATTGGGTATTTGGAGAAAGAAAAGTAAGGACAGGAATTGGGGGTTAGTACGTTTGAAAGAGACAGTACTGCTACAATAAAGTATTTCATCGAAGGTCACGCACGGTGCAGCAAGCATCTTGGGTGAGACATGAACAATCACTGCGCCACCGTGTTCCCATGTTTAATAACATGCTTTAACTCCTATCATCATGAAAATGATATCAAGTATACATCTCAGTATTTTAATTATTCAGAGAGCTGTAATATTACGAATGTAATGGATTCTGTGTCCTGTTGGAGGAAGACAAAGCCCGTTTAAGAAGCACTGTGTGATTCACATACATAGAGCACATAGAAGAACATATACAAAACAAAACATTTAATGTGCTACTTTAGTTACAATGGTATTTGAGAAACTAGTAAATTAAATGATTTAAAGATTAAGTTTATGATGTTCTACTTTAATGACAAAATAAACAACGTGATTAAAGTGGAACTTTCGAGATTAAAGTTGGCATTTCAAGCTTTTTTCCCCAATGTGCCTACTTTTTTTTCTTTTCTCTGTACCCTAATAAGCTTTCATATGACACTCGGATGGTGAGCTACGACTCGCCTTTTCATGGCGACTCTGATATCTGACTTCTTTTTTATTTCGGGCACTGTGCGACTTTGTGAACGTGAGCTTTCGAGTTTCTCTGACACTCCATGTCACTCAATCAACTTCCTTTTGTTGTTTATACCACTGTTTAAACCAACAAATTCCTTGCCTCCACTTTGTATTTGCTGAAATCCCCCCCCCCCCCCCCCCCCCAGTGTTTTTTCCATTGCCTTTTCACAGAACGCTGAGCTTAAGGGCTATTCATATTGATTTGCATATTCAAAGAGGTGTAATTCTGGGAGGAGTTGGGACAGGACAGCAGGCGCGTGCATGTGCGTTACTTTTCACGTTGACCGGGATTTATGGAGGGGAAGAACGTGGAAGTTGGCGTTCACACAGATTTATGCATCTGGATGTTTTTTGTGTGTACGAACATTTCCGCTTTTGTGCTTATGCCATGTTATAGTGTGAGTTCTACGCACAGTGTTATACATGAGGCCCCAGGTGTTGTATTTATAGTCGGAAGTGTACAGAGTGAACAGAAAAGGGGACAGTACTGTTCCTTGTGGTGCTCCAGTGTTGCTCACATCCATATCAGAAACACAGTCCTTAAGACTCACAAACTGCTGTCAATCAAGCATAACTACCAATTATGGCGGTGCAACCCCAGTATGTATATTATGAAAATATAGTCAAGTGATTTACTTGTTATTTGAACAATTGTTAGAAAGAGAGAGACACATGATTTAAGTGACTTTAATTGTGATATAATTGATAGCAGATGTGATAGTTCTACCAAATCAGAAAGAGCTGGCTTTCTTGGATTTTAGAGAGAGGTACAATAAAAAGAAAACATCCAGTAAGTAGAAGTTATGTGGATGAAAAATCCTTGCGAATAGGAGAATGACAAGACTCATTCAAATAACTGCTCTTTACCATAGTGTTGTGTAGAATAGTACCTCTGGATGCATAGTGTGTCAGAATTGGAAGCAGATGGGCTGCAGTAGCAGAAGACCATTATGGGCTTCACTCCTGTTAGATAGAAAAGATGAGACAATAGTGTACACTTCATCACTAAAACTGGATGATCAAAGATGTGAAAATGTTCCCTGGTCTGCAGATGTCTTCTTCTTTTGTGTCATGCAGATGGTGGGATCAGCATTTCATGTGAATACCATGAATTCATTGATCCTTTCTGCAATGTGTCAACAATACAGGCTGTTGGTGGCAGTGTATGGAGAATGTTTCACATTGGGATGGCACAGCGTACCCAAGAACTGTTGCCGACTGTAGTCATCCTTCTGCCTTTTCGCAAATGGATACTCCCAGCATAATGATGGCCAAGTCACAAAGCAGTTGCATCATCTCAAGATGGTTCCACAAACATGACAGCGACTTCATTTTTCTCAGCTGGCCCACACAGTCCCCAAATCTTAATCTAACAGAGCAACTGTAAGATGGTTTAGAATGGGACGTTTACAGCTTGAATGTGCAGCTAAAATGCCTGGAGGGTCTGTGTGATACAACATGGAGTGACAATCCTAAAGAATGTTTCCAGCACCATTTTGAATCCTTACCTCAAAGAATTTAGTTTGTTCTGGTGGCAAAAGGAAATCCTATCTAATGCTTACAGCCGTACCTAATAAAATGGACACCAAGTATATAAATGGTGAATAGAGAAAATGTATTGAAGTGCTCATCTTGCAGAAAAAAAGATGGAAAACTGTGATCTGCTGGTGAAACAAATGCAATGGCCATAAGCAGATTACATCATTAGTGAACAGGTAGTATCAGGAAACTCTTCAAAGCATTATAAAAAGCCAGTCTGGGCTGCTTTTGAGGTTTCATTTTCATTCTAATTTCTTCTGAGAAAGGAATAATATTTCAAAGAGTTTAATCTACTCAAAAGTATATAATAAATCCCAAACAATGAGACAGATGAATCCAATAGAAGAAGAACTAGAAAGCTTTCACAAAGAAAGAACGACATTGCTCCTCATCTTTGTAAACCACAGATATGGGATTTTTGTAAGACTTATGCACTTATTGTCATTTGTGGGTCAGATTTCTAAAGCATTCTGCTGCGTGAGTCTCAAAGGGTGGAAGAAGCTGTTCTAAGGTGTGTCCTTTTTAAATGCACCATGGCATTCTTTGTTTTCACCGCCTGTATACTGCTTTCTTGAATATTTAGTGGCAGTATGTTAAACTGGTGGACTGAAGTGTCTGCTGGGTGTTTGTTGGTGGTTTGGCTAAAGAATTGTTTTGTTTCCCATCCCTCTTTTTTTTAATCTGATTCAAGTTTGAATAAGTAGCTCAACAAGTTTACTCTGCAAATAAAGACACAACCTACATCTTAGGTCAGTCTCCTACTGGCAAAAACACGTTGAAAAAATGAACAACCCCAAGTAAGTTAGTTGGCCTACTTTAAATTTTCAGTTAAATTTAAGAGTGTTGGTTGGAACTTTGCTAACAAAAAACAGTATAATAATTAAATAATAAAATGGTTAATGTGGATGTGCCTTTAAAATTTCTTAAGGAGCAGTAACAACTAAGAAGAGGTAAGCAAGCCTGACAGGATGTCCTACTGTTTGAAGTAACATAATCCATTTTTACCTTTACTTAACCTGCTTATTCCATTTTTCCAGTCTTTACCAGTAACTTCGGACAAAAGGAACAAATCAGTCCCCTTGCATCATAGAACACATTGACTCCAAATGAGCAAATTTTATAGTTGCCAGTTAACACACCTGTCTTTGAGATGTGCAAACAAAATGTTTCCTTACCTTTTTCCTCAAAATGACATATTCCAGTTCGGGGTCATAGGGAATTGCAGCCTATTTCAGCAGTATAGATAGGTAGATAGATAAAACTTTATTTGTCCCCAGGGGGCAATTTGGCTTTTTACAGAAGTTCTTCAAATAAATAAATACACACACACACACACACGCACAAACATCGGTCTGAACAAAGAAGATTAAAAAGAAAAAAAACTTTTGACTTGGCTGGCACAGTCACAGTGAGGCATTACGCAGATGTATTGCTGTTGGTATAAAGGAGCATTAGGCAAAAGCCAGCAACCAGCCCACCAGTTGTACAATCCACTCACTTATAACATGATATGTAAGACCCACTAGTTATCATAACTAGGTCATCTTTGGGATGTGGAGGTAAACCCGGGTGTCCATCCATTTGTCCATTAAGGTATCACTTTAATCCATTTCAGGATTTTAGTAGGCTGAAGCTTATCCTGGAATCATCAGACACAAGTCATTAATGGAGCAGTTGTAGATGGCAGGGCACACTTGTGCTGTAATTAATTTAGTGTCACCAGTTAATCTACTAACAATAGGATGGTAAACACATAAACATTACACAGACAGTGAATAGGCCAAGATTTCTTGCCTTGTCTCTCGCGCTTCTGGAAATGACTCCTCTAGAGGAATAAAGAAATTCAGAAAATGTCTGGATTGAAAGGTAAAGAAGGACAGTAAACAAATTTAATGTTACAATTAAAGTAAGAAACATAAATCCACCGTGTGTGTCTTTGTATCTGTGTGTCCATCTGGTTGCTGTGTCTCAGTTATATGCCATTTGGTGTGGGATTCATAAAAGCAGTGCTAATGTTTGTGATGTACCATCTGTTGGAATGAAAAATGCAGTGCATTTTATTACTACATGCATTACAAAAATTTGGTACAAGATTCGCAGAAGCAGTGCTTTTTGTATTGTACCATCTCTTGGAATGAAAAGTGCAATTCATTTTATTACTAAATGTACTGCGAACGTTAGAGCTGAATATACTGAAGTCTACATTGATTGTAGCACAGCTAGAGGTTAACAAACACATTTGGTATTATTCTGGGGATCGTGTCGCTGGTATTGTAGCAGGCTGTGACATACTGCACTGTCAGCAGTGTGTGGTCCCTTATTCTTTGTTAGCACCACTTTTTAGGCCAGGAGAAGAAGGCATCACTCTTCTGCATGTATTTGGTGCAGGTCAAGATTAAGAGCACATCCGTCTCTGTTTTCACACTGACATCTGCCTCAGGAGGTTCCATGCCTATCTGTGCCTCCACTTCTAAACCTCTGGACTATGTCTTATAGTACGGAACTTCAGGACAGTCACCTGCGTGAAAAATGTTTTCTGAGGCCTCAGCAGCACTCCAGTTCATCCTGCAGCTTGATTTTTTGGGTTGTAGCAGGCTTTTATTCTCAGCCCTCATCCGTTTTGCTGTCACAACAAGAAGGGAACTGTACTACTGCTACCTGTGGGCTCTGTGCTGAGGTCTCTCAGAGTAGCATGTCTCACTGACACATATCCTATCCAAGCCCTCTGCAGTACCCATTGAGCCTGCTAAATTTGAAGTACAGGGTGGGAAGGCTGAAGTCATCAAAGTCAGTTCTTGCATATAAAGACAAGTGTGGGGATTCTGTTGAGGTGTTCCTTAAAGTTGACATATTGAATCCGAGTCTTTGGCATCTTTACACTTTAAGAATCTCATTTTTTGTATTGTTTTATGTAATTTTTCTCATAGTAAATTTGATTTTTATCCTGGTGATACCAATTTGTTTCTTGCTTTAGGATGTTCGATGTCATTTTGTACAAGTCTCATGGTTGTAGTCATGTTTATGGTTACTCTACCCTTTGCTGTTCATGCAATGTGCAAGTCACGTGACATACTGTATTATATCAACTTGTCCCACCTATATAAGATGGTAGTACACAGTTTTGGTAACCCTAGCATCAGATCTTTCTTTAACAAATGATAAACATTGCTGTCAGATGTGAAAAACTAAAATAATAGTTTGAGGACTTTGCAATGTTCATGACTTTGGTTTTGTGTTTGATGAACTTCTGATGGCTTCTTTTGATTAACTGACTTGTGCTTGTACCCAGATATCAATTGTCTGCCCATATTTATTCCTTCAGTGTTCCTGGTCTTTTTCTTTTGCTGTAAACAGACTGTGTCATAACAGTCAGAGTCTTCGGGTTTCCATTCCAGACATTTTGTTTTCAAATTAGAGCCATTTATGACTGCTAACACAAAATACTGACTTTATTTTAAGTGTAATTCCCTCACTTTCTAAGACTTCAATCTGTTTTATTCTTGAACCAGCAGCATTCAAGGTTTTGTTTCTTTTTCCTTTGCCTTATTCCTTTTAACAACTGATAAAAATATAAAAACAGAACCAAGAGCTAATTTGCACTAGTGTTGGTTTTTCATAAAGTTTGTGTTTCTAAGAATATATTTGGAAAGAAATAAGATGGAAACAATGAAGAACAAAGTAGTTGTAATTTGCTCCAGTCCACAAAACATTCTGATGACGTTATCAGAATATCTTCAACAGAATTTTAGACATGCCCGATGTGGATGTGAGTACAGACAAGGCATAAAATTAGATGATTATTTCCATTAACAGCGAGGATTGACTTCCTATTTAGAAATCAGCCCTTTTCACATATTCATATTTTGTAAACTCTCTTCCGATTGTCCAAAACAATGGCGGAATCACAAAAACAGCAGATTCTGTCATTCGCTTCTGATTTCAAATTTGAAACAAAATAATCTTGCTTGATTTTTCACAGCTTGCCAACCAATAAAACACAGAGAAGAGAAACCATCAAAAGAGACAAAAGGACCACATTTGGTTATATACTGTGGCAGCATGTAGCTGGTACTAAAAATTTGAAGAGTACATGAAGTTTACGTGCTGCCTTAAGATTGATGCTCGGCTGAGCCATTTTGCTTGGAAAAACTTTTATATCCTACTGAGATGTGAAACGGCTTTTGAAAGGGCAAGTGCTCATTTCAGTTAAAGTGCAAGGGCCTGCACTGATGGAAAGCCACTCAATGGATGCCTTCTCAATGAACATCACTATGCTACGGCACCTGCTCCTGGTCAGGATACACAACTTAACATCACTGCGACCAGATTAAATGAACATTTTTTTGACACGTACCAATATGAAGTTAAGTTTAAAACTACACCTAATGCTGTAGGTTTGCATGTTTAATGGCATGAACTTAAAAACTTAGAACAAACACGAATAAACGTTTGAATTAATTTCAAGATAAGTGGCAGCTATAAGATTGCAGCTTATTTACTTTGTTTTTTCTATATTACTGAACTTATTATTGTATTGAGATCTGTCGTGAAAAGAGATTACAGAGATTGCAACTTGCCTGAAGAAGGGGCCTGAGTTGCCTCGAAAGCTTGCATATTGTAATCTTTTTAGTTAGCCAATAAAAGGTGTCACTTTGCTTGACTTCTCACAACATCCATAATGGCTAACACGATACAACACCCTAGTACTTGATATCTGTTGAAACAGAGTGAGCTAACATTATAATAAATAAATAAATATTTTAGCATACTGGATTATGAAAGTCAACAAACTTATGTTGGTAATTATAAAGGAATTCCTCCACAAAACATTTGTAGCCTTTGACCACTTTGGATGCTTTCTTTGTGTAGTGCTAAAATTGATGGACGTGAAAGGCAAGCACAGCTACAACTAACACAAAGAAGGTTTACCTGTTGATGTATCACTTCCAAATTTGGTGCAAAGAGTTAACTGACTGGGCCACTGGGGCCTTCCAGGAACTGAATTTCATCATGACTTTAAATATTCTGGGCTGTGACGGGTGAACTTTAACTTCATTTTTGCTATCACGTTTTTATTAAGAATACTCGACACGTAGAAGAAAGAAACAATTTAATTGTAATAGCAGTCAACTCCTGGTGGTGCCTGTCTTCCACCCCCTCTCACCTCATCACAACTCCATCTACAGTATAACCACTCTTTCACATAATATAAGGAGGCCAGTGTATTGTGCATTATAAGTCAAAAAGAATTTAAACAGAATCAAAAAATTCACAGTTTTAGAGGGACTCACTGCGTGAGATGCTAGTTCACAATGCAGACAACTCGAGGTGATAGGAGGTCAGAGAGGTCTTAGAAAAAAAAATGAAGGATTAAAAAGCTAAAAAAGGAGAACAAAACTAATACATTTACATAAATGTGCAAGAAACACAAGGAAATCAAAGATGGCAGAGAGGATCAGAGCAAAGGCCCATTAAGTGTACTTTCTAAAGGATAAAATAAAGCCTATGCTCATATTTAAAGTGAGTAAAGTGATGACTAGGATTCCTTGTTGTACTAGCTGCGTAGATAGCACATGTTACTTAATTTACACAACAATAGCGTGCATTGGAATTGGCATGCTTTATGTGAAGAGCTGACAATCAGAGAAAAACACAATAGCACATACGTGCTTTGCATTCAAAAATGAAAACAAATACAATACACCCCGGCAATAACATGCCCCGCATAACAAGAATTGAGAATAACACATTCATTTTTTGGCCGCCTTACTTTCCCACAAAATCACATTTACTAGTTAACTTGAGCTCTCACTGTTGTTAAAACCAAATGAAAGGTGTGGTGCTAGAGTTTGCCGATTTTGCTGATGTACATCATACACTGAGCAGACCACTGAACATCCAGCACTGTGCAGGCAGTGAGGCGTGCCTCTGTAGATCCACAGACAGTAACATTACAGCTATCAACATGATCTCTGGTTAATATCTGAACTGGACCAACCAATACAGGCCAATAGCTATCAGCAGGTCAAAACAGAGTAAAAAACACAACTAGAGAAGAAACACAGAATTAATTAATCATTTGTCTTACCTTATAAAGGCTCGCTTTTCTGCCACCAAATTCATCAACCGTATCATCAAAGTTGTTTTGTCAGTTCACTTTAGTGTGTCTTCAGTCCTACTGTCATTTTAATTTTCATAAACCTCCCTGACATTTAAACACCCCGGGTCTGAGCCCAATAGGCCCATTTGGGGCTTCATGCATGATGATGATGAAGAGGGAGACCAGCTTGTGGAAAATGAGCCTTGTAGAGAGCAGGCAAAGTAAGAGAATTCTTGTAGTGTAGAGAGAAGGAAAAACAAAGAGAAAGCAATGTCAGAGAAAAAACCTACGACTTTAAAATGAATTGAGTCTAGACCCACCAAACAGAGCAGTCAACGTGCTGAATCCAAGCAGACTGGATTATGGGGTGATCCTCAATCTGATGAGGCTACAATTGTGTAGAACTTCTGTATTCATTGACTCCCTGCTTGCTGCTGTTGTTAACTAATTACTTTTACTTTAAAGACCTCAGTGGAGTGCTGCATCTTTTTGTTAGACACTTGTGAGGCATATCATGAATGTACTAATGTGGAGTATTTGTGTTATTGATAGATTATATCTTCTGGTAATCTGCTTGGCCATAGCTGAGTCAAATCATTGTGATTTCACAATAGTTCTGAGCTGTTTACAAAGCTTTAGTGCTACTAGAGTGGATTAGACTGTGTTTACAAAGTCTGCAATAGATTTATAACTAAGCAATTTCTTTTGTCACATGACAGCTTATCAGAATGAAATTGTTAATCATTGAAGAATGAGGTACATTTCTATTAAAACCTTTTAAATAAATAACACAGTGTCTTTTACACCTTGATCTTTCCCATTGCTAATCCCCTAGGTGGCAGCTGCAAAGAAACCCACATGCAACTGCGGTCCTGTTGTGTACAATGGGTGGCACTATGGTGGCTTATCTTATTGGAGGCTTCATATCTGTTCCTGCATGTTGTGTTTCTGTTGGTGTCATGTTGTGCTGAGAAGCTCGCAATGCTGCTGAATTACACCAATTCCTAACATCATATATTCACATGGTTTCTACCTCTATAGGTTTTGGATGTTCTCCCCATGTTGGAACCTAATCTGTCAGAAACAAGTTCAAGGAAGGAGGAAATTTTGCAGAGGCTCAGTTCACACACCCTCGTATGAATTTGGACCAGGACAATGTAGAGTCATTTGCTTGTCTTTTACATGTAAAGAAAATAAACCGGAAACACAGAGGAATATTTAACATCTAACAGACAGCATATGGGCTTGGATTTGAACCCAAAACTCTAGAGATGTGACATGGTAGTGCTAACCTCTGCATTCCAGTTTTGCTCTCCTACTATGCTGTAAATAACGAAGATGGTAAAAGAAGAAAATAGAACATTAATGTGATGGGCTAGGCTACATAGCAACTCACAATTTATTATGTGTGTCTAGAGATGGAATGGTGTCCAGATTTGACATATTGTTCTGCCAGGGTAGGCTTTGCCCCCACCAAACAAACCCCCAACCTCGAGGCCAGGTCAAGCACTTCTAGAAAATGGATTGACATAGTAAACCAAGGGAGCATCCATATCTTCTGTGCCCCTTATCATAATTTAACTGGCCCTCTGGTGTCACCTGTGAAAAGTAAGTGGGGAACATGGCAAAGAGTCGGGATGGATGAGTGGCACAACAACAATAGCCCTTGTAAACCAGAGCCCAGCACCCAATGAATCTACAGATTTCCCTGCCAGAAAGTGCAATAAGTGGCGTTTAAAGAGATGAATAGTTTCGACACATGAACCTGTTTGCACATTATTATCTTCAACATAAATGTGCAGTTTTCTTAAGTTACACTCATCATCATCTCATCTTCCTGCATAATTGACTGTGTTGATCTGCCTTCTGGCATATTTTCAGTACATTAGAGGTGATTGTCTTAGTTTTGCTTTTTCTGTTGCCAAGTAATCAGCATTTAAGATGACAGAGTTACATACATTTGCACCGTAGTGCCAAATACTGGAAGAAAATCAAATTATTTTGATAATTGATCTCTTTGTATCTTCTGATATTTTTCTAAGCAAAGATTGAAATTGCGTGCTTGAATTTTTGTATATGCATTTGAAGGTAAATAGTAGGAAACTATGAAATGAATACAATAGAAGAATGTTTGTTAGAAATCATATACAAAGACACCTTCTTCACAAGTTCTTCATTAGTCAAATAACTTGAAAAATACGGATGGGTCTGCTTCAGAGTGATGTTATTTACTTTCGACTGTGAATTTAGGAAACAGCCGTGTATTTGGACTGGAGTGTAAACCAGTTCTGCTGGACTAGCCACATTCCTCACTATGAACGAGATCATATGATAACATCACATCCTGTTTCAGCTCCTTAATTGGCATATGTAGATGAGCTTGAAAGCCAGATTGCATTTTAATTATTTTACCATTTGTTTGCAGATGGAAGAATGCTTCAGAGCAGGCGCCAGGGGCTCTGGCTTGCAACTGGTGAGGCTACGCCTTCAAAATGCATTTTATCAAAAAGCTACAATATTAAAAATCACACCATTCTGAACGAGTAATATCTGATAATATCAAACTTATACACAAACTAGTATAGGTCCAGAACCGTATAAGCTGTCACCTTGCTGCTGCTGAAACATATATTTATATTTTGTCCAAAACTGAAATAAACAATATCCAGTTTATGAGGTTGGGCTGTCCTTTAGTGGATGCTGCAGCATGTCCCCTGTCTGAGATCAATAGCCTTTTGTCATTCTTAGCCTAGCCATTGACATAAGCAACTGAGCTAAAAAATCGTTTTGCACTCTAGCTGCTACCATTTATTATAGGGGTGGTGCCATAATTATAGTAACGCAGACATGAATATGAAAGCTGTTGTATTCTTTCATTGTTGGAGGGTGGTAGTATCCCACTACTGATACAATTGTAAGTGAAGTCTTATTTATTCTTAGCATCTGCTGCTAGTCAACCGGCACCCTTGATCTTACAGACTTACTGAGTACTACACATGTAGCAACCTATTCAGCTGAACCAAAGAAGATCCTGTGTAGCCAGGGCAGCTGGCATCATTGTTAATAATAATAATAATTCATTACATTTATATAGCGCTTTTCTCAGTACTCAAAGCGTTATCTACACAGGGAGGAACTGGGAAGCGAACCCACAATCTTCCACAGTCTCCTTACTGCAAAGCAGCAGCACTACCACTGCGCCACATCTTGACCACTGTGTAACAGGCTCATTCACACCATGTCCTAAACTAGTAACCTGTATGTTATGTAGTGCTGCTTTATCTAAGTTGAGAACTGCTGATGGAGGGAGTGTATGGCAACAGTTTTAGATGCAAGGCCTTAACCAACTGCAGATAATCAGTATGTTGCAGGTAAGACTCACTCGCACTCACACTGATACTCACATGGGGCCAATTCAGAGTTGTCATATAACATAAACTGCATAAGACAACAAACTTGGAAAAATTTTCAAACTCCGTGTAGAAAATGATTGGTCCCGAGATTCAAGTCCTAATTTATAGAGCTGTAAGGCAGCAGGGCCAACCTTGTAGTGTAGATCAGCACAGTGACACCAAGTAATGATTGCCATCTCACAGATCTCACAGATCCCCTGCGATAAAATCCCATGACCCGCTCTTAGTCATGTGACCAGCTGTTAGTCATGTGGAGATTGCACATGGGTCTTCCCCAGGGTATTCTGGGCTTTTATTCCAAAGATATTCAGGTTAGGTTAGTTGGTGAGTGTGGGTGAGTGCACTATGTGTGGGATTGTTGTGCTGTCCAGAGATAGGTTCTAGCCCCCATGAATTTGATTAAGCAGGTTTGATAATATTATATTATGTTTGTTAATTTGCCAAACTCCTTATCACATTTTCTGTTAAAATGTAATTTACTTCCAATATTCTATTGGTATCAGTGTCAATGTGAATGTTTTCCTTTGCTTTTATTTATATCCTAAGTTTTGATTTTTAATTTTCCTAATCATTTTGTGTCTTCAAAAATGTAAATTATTGAGTTGCCTCGAAAGCTTGCATATTGTAATCTTTTTAGTTAGCCAATAAAAGGTGTCATTTTGCTTGACTTCTCACTACAAAAATGAAAATTGTAATTTTCTATCATCAAGGGGTGATGGAAGGGATCCATTCTTTCTTGGGGTGATGAGCCTACATGGCCGCTCCGTGGTGCCACATATCTCAAGACAAAACAGTTTTAAGAATCATATGAAATGTTTCCTTACACCTTCCTCAAGATGGTTACAAGGTCACGGCTCACCAGGGGAAGACAATCAGGGCAGACCATGGATTATATTCACAACTAGCCTGGAAGCGCCTGGGTAATGGCCAGGAGGAGTTGAAATAAGTCTCTGAAGATATGTCAGCTTAGTCTGTCCTACTCTGCTTGTTGCTACTTTGATCCTCTTCTGGATAAGCAGAATGAGAGTGAAAGTAAAAAAAGTGCAATTTTGTTAAATCTGTAAATTGTCGTGTGTTAATAAATGTAGTTAATGGTGCTATACAAGAAAAAGATAACTTTGATTCATGGTAGACAACTGCAGAATTCCGATTTAAACATTTTTATTAATTTCAAACCTTTTCAAGTTGTTATTGACTGAAATGTACTTTAATCTATCACCTAGTAAGAAATACAATTTTTACCTCATTGTGGTCAGTTCTTTTAAAAGTATCAAATTCGTTTAAATATTCATTCATTTATTTTGTTGAGATGTGTATTTTGTGCAAAAATTATGAAATTAATTATAAGATTGTAAGCCAGCTATACTTTTATAATTTAAAGAAATAGAAATGCCCATAAAAAATCTGAGACAAACTGGCCTACTTAGTTTGTGTAATTACTTTAAACCAATTTGTCCCAGTCCCTCCCAGTGTTTCATCTAGAAATGACATGAATGATGGGTGTGAAACTGAATCCTGGTTCATTGCCTGAGGGGAGTGACACTCCATGTCTGCTTTGCATGTTCTCCCCATGTTAATGTGGATTTACTCCTGGGCCTCCGTTTATTTTCCAAACTCTGCATGTTAGGTTCATTGGCCATTTCTTATTGGCCTGGTGTCAGTGACTATGAGAGCACACTTTGATGGACTGACATCTCATCCAGAAAATGTGCTTGCCATATGCCATCATCATCAGGAGCAGGAAAATCAGTTTTAAAATGGATATATTTCTTAAAAGTCAGTAGTAAACACAAACAGTATTCTTTGTTGTGATCTATAGGGGGCCGTAACAGAGCTTCAAACTTCAGACACAACTTCACTACAACAGTCCTGGATTATAATAAACTAGTTTTATTAAACAAAATACCTTCTCACAGGACTTTTCACAACTCTTCTTTTTTTTCTTTGTTTTTACATTCTCATATACGAAGGATAGGGAATATATTGTAATCGTCCAAAGATTTGATGTTGAGATTTTGAAGAATCTCTGCATTTTAGACATCCCTGACTTTCTCGTATACGAAGTATAGGGAAAGTATTGGAATCCTCCAAAAATTCCATTTTGAGATGTTGATCAATCTCGACGTTTTAGACCTCCCTGAGTCCGAAAATACCATTTTTGGAATTATGTCTATGTGTCTGTCTGTCTGTGTGTATGTAAACACCATAACTTGAGTCCACTTTCACTTAGGTCAACCAAATTTTGCATACAAGTATTAGGTACAAAACGTAGATTTCTATCAACTTTTGGACTATTTCCGTTAACCAGAAGTGGTACTTTACCTTTTATTCATGCAGCTGCAGAGTTCAATTTATTCAACTTTACTTTTATAATAATTGTTCAATAATATTATTAATTTGATTTGTTATTGATGGTTCTTTAATGTACATAATATAAAAATATAATCATTATCTTGCGGTTTACTCCTCAAATATCCATCCCCATATCTGAGTATATGAGAAAGTCTAGGGGAGCCCACTCCTGATTTTTTCATTTTCTTCCTACACACCTCCCAGGCAAGCTTCGTCCCCCTCCTCGCAACTGTGATTCACCTGGGCGAGGTGGTGCGGCTCCCTTTATACCAGACCAGGGAGTACTTCTGGTGCTACACCATACACCCCAGAAGCACTTCAACCTGTCAACAGCTCCCTCTAGTGGCCCCCAAGGACCACTCCCATGCAGCCCTGGTGGGGTCCAAGTGAAAGTTATGCCAGAGGGATACTGCCATGCAGTGGATTGGGGGATCACATGGGCCTAGTAGGCACTCATCTCCGTTACATCTATCATGGCAACTTCCCAACCAGGCAGGGGAAGAGCAACCATCCCGGTTCAGGATGCCATTCCATCCATGATGTCCATCACGTTGCACATAGTATTAATAGAAATGTAATTTTAAACAGTATCTATTTATTAATTTTTTTTTAATCCACTATGGAGTTGAGGGAGTGCTGAAAAGCATCTGGAATAAATCCAGGATAGTGTGCCAGTCCATCACAGGGCACACTTACATACACTCATGGTCATTCATTTTGGGCCACTTCTGTGTCTCTCATTAACCTAAACTGCACATCTTGTAGAAAAGACCAGAATACTCATGAGCACAGGACCTTAGAGTTGTGAAGCAGCAACATTCATTAACCAAGGCAGCATGGCCTCTAATGTAAAATGTCAAATCACTTTAAACAATCATTGCATCATTATATTTTGAATGACTGTATTGTGCAACTTCTAAATACACACAAGGCAAAGATATTTAGAGCTTGTTATAATTATCATTCAACAGACAGATCAGAAAAGAATGCAAATACGCTGATCTAAAAGTGACTTTGCGAAACACTTGAAAGTAAGAGTCTGTTCGGCTGCCTTACATTCTGTGTCCATGACCTGGAAAAGAGATCAGCTGCGCTTAATGAAAGAGGGAGGAGAAATATTTGGAAAAGGAACAGATTACTATGCTAGGAGTCTATCCTGATGAACAAGCTGAAACTCAAGGACATCACCAGTAAGACTGAAAACAGCTCTTAAAGGCCCAGGGGGTTATTTTGGCAGAAAATGGTGAGATAAAAAATTACAACATTGATTAAGGAAATTCCTGTATGGCCCTGCCACAAATCAAAATGTAATAACTTTCCAGTGGAAGATAAAAGCTCTTTAACTAACCGTGATCTGGGATTGATCACCACCTGCCCCTCCTCTGGCCCAGTCTGCCGGGCACTCCCACAGATTTCTGCATTCCTAGCTGTGGCGGAGGAGTTTTGCGCTCTTTCAACATATCAGGCTACACAGCTAATGAGAGATCAGCTTAATTTCTTTGTTTCTTTACTTGCCCTGCTTATAGTTTATACACTCATTTACATGAATACAGGCATTTTGTACTTGTGTGTCTACTGCTTAATTAAACAGACTTTAGATTTCTGCATGTCTTCAACAGCCATTTCAAGAGCTTTCGTTTGCTGAATCAGTCTTTAGTTGATATACATAACACCATTCATGCTCATTGTCATCACAAGCCGGATGAATATTTATCTACGGTTAGGATGCTAGGTATGGAAGGTACTGTAGGTAAATGCAATCCAGCATGTTAACTACATTGTAGTGCAATGCATATGCACATGGTGCATTTAATTTTGGCATGGTTTTCTTGCACTATTATCAAAAACCTATCTATTAAACGATTGATTGCTTTTCACGACGGCACAATTTTCATGTCAGTTTAAAATGCAACCCATAGATCGTGTATCATAGCTAAAATCAAAGTGCTTCGCTTATTGGATGGTCCGAGTGTATTGCATTTCGATTCAAGACGATGCATTAATTATGCTAAGACTGAATGTGACCAGTTGACTAGTCAACGTCCAAAGGTGGAGCAAGGGGGTGTCACCAGTTGGGGTGAGAACAAGGGCTCCTGAATTGAAATGCAATACACTCGGAGCAGCCGCTAAGTGAAATGCAATATGTTTGCTTTAGTTTTAATTAAGACACACAATCTATGGACATGAATTAAAACATAATTTGCTTTTGTAATGCAATGAAATCTGAGTGCCATAGTGAAAAACAATCAATCATTTGGTTGATGTGTTCTAATAATGATGATAGATAGAAGTTTGTCATTATAAATTCTATCTATCTATCTATCTATCTATCTATCTATCTATCTATCTATCTATCTATCTATCTATCTATCTATCTATCTATCTATCTATCTATCTATCTATCTATCTATCTAGTTAGCTATTCCAAAATTACACGGATTGCATTTAATTTTGGCACACAAAATCTTCCATACCTAAGACAGGGTTGATGGGTTAAGTGGTATCTCTGAATTAGCCCTGTGAGTGTGAGCTGCCCTAAAATGGACTGGCACCCCATAATAATAATAATAATAATACATTTTATTTATATAGCACCTTTCCCATGCAGTGTTTGTTCGTACCAATTGCATAAGCTTCCTACAACTGGATAGGAGAGTTCAAAAATGGATGGATGGATTAATGGATAGAATGATTGCTGCACATGAAGTGAGGGAAACTTTCTACTGTTTGTATTTTTTAATGATTTTGATTTGGTAACAAGCATTTCTTGCTGACATTAATGAGGAGTCAAGCAAAATTACACATTTTACTGGCTAACTAAAACGATTAGAATATGCAAGCTTCTGAGGCAACTTCAGGCAAGATGTACGTTACAACACCCTAGTATTACTGACATTAAGAGAGAGATTTTTTTCCTTTGTTTCTCTTGCTCACAGCATGTGTGTCTGTCACATCAGCAAATGTAGAACTTCTGTGAGAAACTGCAGTATGTGTGCCAGCAATAATATAACGATTATCTAAACTTTTGCAATAGAAAAAAATGCTAATTCTAAATACACACGTTATAATGTTATTGGGGATTTCAAACATGAATCCTGTCAATGCTCTCCTCACTTTTCCAGCATGGCTATACATCCAAATTACAGTAACAGACCCATCATAAAATGTGCTGATGGCACCACTGCGATTAGGCACCTCAACAGCAGCATCAGCCCTGACAAAGCAATGTCATGACAACAACCTGGCCCTGAACATTACAAAGACAAAAGACCTCATTGTGAACTTCAGAGCGAGCCACACCCCATCTCTATTGTTGGGATCATAATGAGTACAGATATCCGACGACCTGAGCTGGACACACCACACTGGAGACAGCAAAACAGCTCCTCATTTTCAAGCTTATAAAATACAGGATGAGTAAGCAGATACTCTTAAACTTTCAAAACAGACTCCTTTGCCTGCCCACATAAGGTCAGCGGTCAGCTGATTTCTTCCAAGTGAGACCAACAGGCTTTTAGTGGTTTTCATTTCAGCACAGTTAAAAGCAAACCTCATCTGTTTGCCTTCAGCTTTACAAATAGTACATTCTGATTTCTCTTTTGCCATTGAAGGTCAGCGTTCAAACATCCTCATCACAGCACAAAGAGTTATGCTGGTCCTTCAGAAATTGCTGTTAAATGTTTAATTTTTTTATAGCTTAGTTTTTCTCCTTTTTTGAATTTTTAATGAGTGTCAAATTATACTGATATCGGTGAGAAATTATCATTTGAACTTGATTAAAAATGCTCATTTCTTTGTTGCCTGGTGTTTGCACTTTGTATATACAGAAGGTGTCCTAAGCCCAAGTCCATCACAAAGATCAGATCTTCAGGTTGAGATTGGCTTGTAAAATTGTCCACAGGTAACAATTCAAACCTAAGCACCTGTGGTTTGGCGGAATGGTTTTGCTTACCAAAAAGAAGACAAATGAGGAAGCATTTTAACAATGTAGGTGGTTGTACTACTAAAACTCTTCAACTACAGAAACTTTATTTTATACAGAGCTTTTAATTCCATCCTAAAACAACTGTCATGTGCTGTGTAGATGTATCTACTGTCCTTTGACAGCTTAAGTGGTTTGCAGAGGGTCACAAGCTAAGGGTATATCCACATTTTCCTGTAAAAACGGTTGCCTTAAACAAAAACAATCTCTGTCGAGATTATCCATCCATCCATCCATTTTCCAACCCGCTGAATCCGAACACAGGGTCACGGGGGTCTGCTGGAGCCAATCCCAGCCAACACAGGGCACAAGGCAGGAACCAATCCTGGGCAGGGTGCCAACCCACCGCAGCTGTCGAGATTAGCATTTTTAAATTATTTTCGAAAGTTAGCTCAGTCTCCTCTTTTACAACCAAAAATGAGTATGGCATAGATGTTCACCTGCATTAGGCTTGCACACATCAGCAAAATCCAAGAAGGAATGGTAATGCTGCAAGCCACAGGATTTATTACACAATTGTAGTGACCAGTAAATTATTTCTGTTTAATGTATGTATGTAGCATTCAAACTGCACAAAACGCAATTTAGATGCATACTGCTAAGCAACAGAAAAAAGGCCATTGAAAGCAATTCTTCTATCCCTGCTACGGTATACTGGAATATTGTTTTCTTCCGTGAAGTGTGAGCAATCAGGGAATGAGATGTTGTAGTGAGCAGGATCCAACTGCGTTATAAGCACGATCAAATCAGAGCGCGATTAGAGTCTGTGTTTTTAAGTCTACTTTTTGAGATGTATATGGCTCTCTAATGCATTTTTAGAAGTCTCAGTTTCCGGGGGTTGAAAACCTTGGGGTAACTTTAACAAAAGGCGACTGATGTCTGCTTTTTTAAATGAAAATGTAGTAGTGTGGACATAGCTTAAAACAATGATGGGAAACAGTGAATGGCCAAGTCCTTAAGTGCTAGTCTAGCCCATCTGGATATTACTTTATGCTTTGACCAGTTAGCCTATCGAATGTCAGTCAGTCAGTCATCATCCAACCCGCTATATCCTAACACAGGGTCACAGGGTCTGCTGGAGCCAATCCCAGCCAACACAGGGTGCAAGGCAGGAACAAATCACCGGGCAGGGCACCAGCCAACCGCAGGACACACACACACACCAAAGCACACACTAGGGACAATTTAGGACCGTCACTGCACCTAACCTGCATGTCTTAGGACTGTGGGAGGAAACCGGAGCACCCGGAGGAAACCCACGCAGACACGGGGAGAACATGCAAACTCCACACAGGGAGGACTCGGGAAGCAAACCCGGGTCTCCTAACTGCGAGGCAGCAGCGCTACCACTGCGCCACCGTGCCACCCCATGTCAAAATATGTACATTGGGGCTTAATTATATTCAAAACACGTATAATAGATTGTGTTCTCATGCTGAATGCATTTTTGGGAATCGACCCTGGATATACTGGATTGTCCTTTGTTTGACCCTCCTCTTCAGTCTTTCTTAGAGCAGCATATCAAGGTCACTAAGTCCAGCAGTTTTTCATTTATTCTTTTTAACTGGGAGCTCATTTTGTTTCCTGCTGCTAACTTTTTGCTGGCCTCATATTTCTTATTTCCTTGTGCTTACAGCTGGGGACCCACTTGACATTAGTGATGCATTAGGCCAAGCTATACTGGTTTACTGTCTGAACCCTGTACTCGGGACGTACAGTATACACAATCACATATAAATTTAGTCTGTTGTTGCAGCTTCATCATAGAAACAACCATAGGGTTGCAGCATGTGAATAATTTCATCTATGTGAAGTCATTTCCATTATAATATTATTTATTTTGTCTGTTGCAGAGTAAGCAAGTAAGGATAGCACAGTGATTAGTATGGCTGCCTAAGATGACCTGGTTTGAATCTCATCTTGGCACCTTCGGTGTGAAGTGTCCACATGGGCTTCCTCCAGGTCCACTGGTTTCCTCTTACTCTGAGAGAAGATACACATTGGATGGACTGGTAAATTGTGCCAGTATTACCCAGTTTGCATTGCATCCTTTTAGGGTATTAGATACTATCCGGGACCTAATAGTACTGGAACAGAAACAAACTCTGCTGAAATGTTTTATAAATTTGCATGGGTAAAATTAAACAGATGTTGTAATTAATAACAAAATAATCTGGCAATAATAAAACTTGATTATTTGATATGAACAAATATGATAACAGCACTCCAGCAAAATATACTACTGTAAAGGAAGATGTGGTTGGGGTCAGCATAGCAGAACTATTCCTGCAAAACTGTGCTATAATGGAAGGGCTGTGGGTGCCTGCCCACGCTGTGACCAAAGCAAATCTTACTGGGAAAGGGGTATTGTAAATGTCATGTCATTTTCTAGCCTACTTAATCAAGACCAGGGTCACGCATGGGTAGGGTGGGATTCTGAAGTTTATCCAAGCCAGCACAGGGTGTAAGGCAGGGTGCTAGTCCATCATAGGGTCAACATACACACCCACCAAACACACACTAGGAGCTGTGTTTTTACCAAACAAACACATTTAGTACCATGAATAGGTGCATAGAATGCCAAAGGCTAGGATCAAATACCTTCCACACTTGCTTGATCCCTTCCTGAAACAGCTGTGGGTGGTAATGGGCTACTGTAAGGCTGTAGACCCCAATATGTTGAAACAGAATTCCTGATCAAGGCCCATCATGGTGGCTATTTTCTCATAGCATACAAGATGACCCATCTCAAACTTTTATCACATCTCAGAAGTAACAGGATCACCTAGTCTTTTAAAATGTGACCTATCCCACGTATCATTCCTATGCTTTCATCATTAGATGAAAGAATAGGAAGGAACCTTATCAAGGAGATGACCAACATCATCATTTATGGTCACTTAGGTGGGCAAGAAGGAAAGCCACCTCATCTGACAGATAAGGAATATAAAACTTGTTAAGAGTCAGTAGGATTACACAGTCATGAAATGGTTAGCACTTATGTCTCACGCTTACTTTAACCTTTAATTAAATCTTGGCAAACACACATTGAGGGAAACCCTCATTTTCAATGGTGCTGAGTTACATAAAATTCTAAACATTACCAAAAGCCTCTGGGTGGAGGCTGCATTTTTATCCCTATAGCTGCTTAAGTTTTCCCAGCTATTCTAGGTTTTATTCCATATACTGAAGATATGTATCTATCCATTTTCAAATTCCAATTGAGGCTTGTGGGACCACAGACATGCAGGTCAGAGTAACTTGTAACTCAAAATTTGCTGAGTTTGGGTACATGAGTGAGTGCTCCATTTGTTGTTGGGTTGATCCTAAGGGGCAAAAAAGATGGTGGCGTGTCCCTAATTAACCCTTTGGTTCCTCTGAAATGCCTTAAAATCATCATTCTGAGTGGTCTCCAAAAAAATATAAAAACCTCTAATATATGGTGTTGTAAGTCACTTACTCCCCATTACCACATTTGAGATAAAATAGGCTAAAATTGAAATGAAGAACAAGGTCATTGTTACGGTATTTCCTTTGATCTTATTTTCCACTGTGTTAACTTTAAAGTAGTGCATTTCCGCTATCTGTGCTCTTAATGAACCAACTGCTAAACAGGTCTACAAAAAAATGGTGTTAAGGATGTTTTGTTTAACCTAAAATGCTCTGCCCCAAAGCAAAGGAAAGAAAACAAAGATCTCTGCTCATAAATTTTGGATTTTTTTAATAAAAAGTTAAATGGAACAATGAAAATGTCCCAAACAAAGAAACATCAAATAAAAGTTTTGCTCTTGTTGAAATGAGTGCCAACACCGCTTTGACAAATGAGCCAGTTTCTGCTGTCCTACACAGAAGCAGGTGTGTGTGTGTGTCATGAAGAATGGGGGCCCTGTGTGATGCTGGTCAGAGTACGAAGCTACATAACTTTAGTTTGCAGATTGCACATCCAGGTGTGATGCAATTCATCTATTTAAAGGTTATGTCATATTACGTGACTTTTTCAGTGTTTTCCAGCTGTGGCCTTCATGTAGTCGGAAGCAGTCGGATCCTGTGGGTTCAGTCATGCAATATGGCATACCCAGTGACTCAGTCCAAATAGTCTGTGACTCACTCCTATAAAATCAAAAGCTGACAACCAATGAATGCTCATCTGGAAATACAATGCTTATAATGCAGTGACAAGGAATAAGGAACATGGGTGTTCTGGACCTCACAAACAAAAGAGAAGCTTGTCTGTCTGAAGTCTGTTGTTTTACGTACCATGGCAGAATGTAAAAGTGCAAAAAAGGTTCATGGTTGTGGCTGAAGCCTCCATACCTGTTAACCCTTCATACAGCAAAGGCTCCCTTGGACAGAACGCTATTAGCTGTGAGAAAAAGAGGCCAGCTTGATTGTGCTGGAAGGTGAGCACACAATTGCTAAATGTGACATGACCATCGATTTTCAGTAATTTAAATTAACATGGTCCAATGACAAGGTTAGTATCTGAAAGTCGACAAATCTGAAAGTTGTGTAATGTGACATTGGCTTTAAATATTCTTATCTTAGTGACAGCATATCTAATGTATTGTATATTCCATAGTACCAGATAAGATTTCAGTGTTCAACCCACACTACAGCAGTGATGGGACCCCCTGATAGCCAAGGGGTGCCATGCACACTGGTTGATCTCTCCCTTGTATAAAATGTTGCTAAGATGGGATCTAGCTCTTTGTGAATAAATGAGACTTTGATGGTGGATGGACATTATTCAACATTACTTACTCTTGAATTTAATAGTTGAAATACATGATGTTACAGATTTTCCTTTTAAAACAAACAATCCGTTGCATTGGCCTGTTAAGAGCAATGACAAAACAAATGAGATGAGCATCATGCAGGTTGAATCCATTATTGCTCTTTTATGACAAGTGTTGATATAAGAAAAATCAACTTTTGAGGCCTAAAGATGGGAAAATCTGTTGGTGGTCAGCCAAGGAATTAAAATGATGTCTGGTGTAAAACAATTTCCCTTCATAGTGTATATTCCTCCACATCACAGAATGCCTTGGCTTCCTGGGCTTCGAAAGCAGAGACTGCTGAAAGTCCTTTGACTTCATTTGGCATGTAACACAGAAAGGACCATTGAGCAAAAGAGGTTGCTGGTCCAAGTGGCCTCTGAACTTGTCTGTTTGGTGTAAAGAAAACAGCTGGCTTACATGCCTGCACCCAAGCCAAACAACATTAAGAAGGATATGGTGCGGTTTGTGATTGCCATCTTGCCAAGACTAAACAGCAGTAGAATGAGGAAAGACATTTTTCAAATTATCATGGCTTTGACAACTGGAAATACATGATGGGCTATCTTTTGTTTCTGTTTACTGCGTTGCTGTTGGAGGGATGATTTGATCTGTCATATGCCTGGCCAAAAGGACTGATGATGTTCTCCTTTTGTGTTGCAGAATGAGGGGAAGGGTGAGATGTGAAGTTAGAACTGTGTTAAATGCAAAGATACAGCGCTGAGCAAATTGCTTAAACTGTGCTGCTTTGAAAGAAAGCAGCTCTTCACATTGGGCTAAGGGGCAGATTCTGTTAATAACCTTTCCTCAGGGGGCTTGATTCCTGCAAAACAAGTCAGGATAGGAGAGAGACCAAGAGTCCCTGGGACAAGATCAAACATGACAGACTCCTTTTGTAAGAATGGGATTCCTGTTCTTGCTGCCATTTTTGAATTCTACATAGTCAAAACAGGAGGACAGTGGCTGGCATCTATCTATCTATCTATCTATCTATTTTGCGCCCTAGGCAAATCTGTTCGGTAGCTAACCCGTGCAGGTGGGTTTTTCCCCACCTTATGATTTGCACCCTAGGCGAATGCCTAATTCACCTTAATAGTGGCGCCCGCCCTGGCTGGTCCTTTTTTCACTGTTTCTCTTAATGAGTTGTTGATTCCAGTGATAAATCATTTATTCATGTCACTCCATTGGCCTTAGGTCTCATGGCAATGCAGTTCAACTGGTATCCCCTGCAATGAGGGGCTTAAACATTCATAAATTATAATAAAAAAACACATTTTTGGTCTCATTCATGTATCACACTAAGTACAAAGACACAAGTAATCCAATTAAAAGATTTTTTAAAGAGTTGTATATATTACACCATACCATAGTTGGAAAGGTTACACAATGTTAATAGTAAATGACACAAATTGAGAAGTTTAAAGAAAAAGAGAATTCCACAGCAGCCAATAATCAGACAGATTATCAAAGGGAAAGAAAAACATTTCAAATGAGCAAGTTTCATTGTAATGGTATGGTTGTGCAACGGTTAGCTTTGCTTCTTCACAATTCCAGATGATGGCGTCCAAATTCTCACTGTCTGGATGAGTTCACACATTCTCTCCATGTCTGCATTTTTTTTTTTTGCTATCAGGCAAAAGGAAGCAAGCCATGTTGGACTAGACACCAATCTGTCTAAGGATACACTCACTTAAACCATGTCAATTTAGAGCTGGCAATGAACCTGACTTCCATGTCTTTGAAATTTGGGAAGAAACTGGAGTATCTGAAGAAAATGTGAACATAGGGAGAATGTGTAAACTTTACATAGATATATATGGGAGTGGGACTTGGACCAATGTGGATGGATATGTGAGCAGTAGCGATAACCACTAAGTTTTCATGAAACATTACAAATTTCAGTCAACAATAAAAATTACAGAAGTGTGACATGTGAGCAAAAAGATACTGGAGGGCACACTTCACCCATTAGAATTGCACAGAATTTCACATCACTTGCAAATAATGAGACAAGTTTAACAATGAAAATAAGTCAAATTATTAGTAATATCTGTCTCTAACTATTCAGATAACTTGTTAAAAACATAACATAAATAAAATAATATTCACCAAGTGTTGTGTTCATGGTCTACTCTGCATATTGCTATAAACATTAATGCCTTCTAGCCTTTTGGATGTGAAGCATGCTTTGAAGGCAAACAGACAATTTTTGTATAATACTTGCCTGACTTCTTATTTGCAGCCAAGTTCTGCCACGTGGCCTGGAGAATCGAGCTTATCTAGACTTTGCTTTGCTGATGAAACAAGAGAGGTCATCTATGCAGTATAAAAGCCTGCATGTCTTAGTGTAGAAATGTTTCTGTAGAAGCTGATGATATGCAAGATTAAAAGCTGGTGGAATGTCAGAAATGAAAACTTCAGCGCAATAATAGTTCTTAAATTCTTAGACCACTCCATCAGTTGGAAAAAGGTACTTGATGTCAGATTCTGGCACTGTCCTCCACCCCACCCCCTTTACCACACTGAAATGCTCTGAAAAGCATTCAAATTTACCTATGTGAACGGCTTAAATGGGTTAATCCTCACACATCCCATGTCAAGCTGGGCAAAGAGTACAGAAGGCCTCACGACCCGACTGGCCTGCGCCTACATGAACCTGAGTGAGGCGTCTGATTGGTTCATAAAGTCACACGAGGTCTGCACTGTGCGAATTTTGCCTCAGGCTTGGCAGTAGCACCCCTGGGACCTAAATACCTTAAGTTTGTTTAAAATTCTTGTCCTAAAGAATGACCTGCTTAAGATGTAGCTTTTAACTTGGCGGCAGAAAGCTTTATAGCCATTTCGGGACTGCAGTAAGTGCTGCCATTACACTGTTCCGTCTGTCCTAGGGTTTTCAGGGATATTTCTGATTTTTAGCTAAGATAGGACTCAAAATTTATACATTAATTTTTCTCTAGGTTTTATTTTTTAATTGCTGGATCTCATCTAGATACTATGCATAAATAGCAGCATTGTGGATTTGTTTCTGTTTAAGACATTTAAAATGATTTGTGCTATCAGACCTTTATTGTGTATTAATTACACTTTAGGAAAGGATCTCATTAAATGCAACAACTTCTCAAAATATCTTCATCAGATTAGGACTGGTTACTTGGAGTTAATGATAAGAAATTTGTGGCCAAACCTGAATATAACACACAGTCAATTGTTCTTGCAACAGTATAACAAAGTTAAAAATATTTAAAAATACTCATTACAATAAATTTATTCAACGTACACTTCTCTTCTGGGGTTATAGCATTCCAAGCCTGTTAAACCTCATTCTTCAGTGTTTAGCCAGCAATAAAATGGCACGCTAGAACAGTGGTCAACTCTGATGGTTATTGCAGTTATTTTGAGATTCAACAGAATATTTAGAAACAGGTAGTTACTTCCCTGTGCATTATTGTCAAAGTCAGTGTATTATTGTTTTATGGAGAAATGGTATAATTGGGCTTAGTCATGTCTGTGGACCATGAAACCCTCTGCTCTCTGTCATGCCACTCACTTCAATTTGAAAAGTTGAGTTTGAAATACTGCTGGTACAACAAAGGTCCAGCTAATAAGCCAGGAAGAGAATGGCAACTTGCATGCAATGGCTTCCAATCCCACCCACCCCAACTAGATTTTAAAGATCACCCACTGTGAGGTGTTAGGTAACATTTCTAGATTTACAGGGTCATAAATTTTAATGCTTTGTTTGTAATAATTTCAACTTGATTTACTGCTGACTTGGATTCTCATAACTATTGATTAATTAACTAATGATTTACTTCCCTAGTTCCAATTTCTTTTATATCATTTTTGGGGATATTTCCTGCGACCCATAAAAATGGGAAAGTGAAAACTTTCTCGGAGTGCTATGTTGCAGTACATTGTTGTTGAATAAACAAGCCCATTATTGGGGTGAATCTGTGGTAGTGCCTACCGAGAGGACCTCTGCTTCCAGCACTTAGTAGGAGTTTGTATCATTTTGCACCTAGGGAATAAAATTTTCAAATGCGTCAGCGTTCAGAGGGAAATGGTCAAGCGGAGCCATTGCAATCTTAGACAAACAGTGTTTAAGTCCATATACAGTATGTCATGAAAAGTAGCTTTTCTTCATAATGTTGCTGTGGTTTTTGTTTGTAGACCGAGTATTTGTGTATAATGCGATTCATCTGGTAAAACTATGCATATCCTAATTAGTAACATTCTCTATACTGTATCGAATTTACTTAATATTCTGTATTACCAGAGTAAGATTTTAGTCTTCTGCCAATGGGTCCCCTGACCTCCCCAGGTACTGTGCACACAAACTGTACACACTATGAAAGGTGCTATATACTATACTTTGGATCTACTAATCAATTAATATAATATGAGCTTTCCAGATGGACTGCAGCAAACCAAATGAACCAGTGCAGACCAGTTCCTAAAGCACTGACCTGTGAACTACAAGGTTGTTGGGATGTCATTGTGTCACCATTTCAGTTAATGGATGCTACAATTGTGTGCATTGTTTTCATGGGCCTTGCAGTACTGTTGATAGTAATGATGACTATTGCTGGTCATGTAAGCCAACTGTGGTTTAATTCATGGCATCATTGTGTCACCTTTAAAAAGTTACAGGCCTACTCAGACAGGACTCTGACATTTAGATCTACAAAGTAAACACCTGTAATACTCTACGCTATGCCAACATATAAGATACTGAATTACTTAGGTACACTTTTTATTTCTAATATGTAGATCTTGATTTTGATTATTAGTTTACTTGCAAAAGGCAATTTTTACTTCAATACATCCATCCATCCATCCATCCATTATCCAACCCGCTACATCCCAACTACAGGGTCACGGGGGTCTGCTGGAGCCAATCCCAGCCAACACAGGGTGCAAGGCAGGAAACAAACCCAGGGCAGGGCAGCCCACCGCAGGGCACACACACACACACACCCACACACCAAGCACACACTAGGGCCCAATTTGGAATCTCCAATCCACCTAACCTGCATGTCTTTGGACTGTGGGAGGAAACCCACGCAGACACGGGGAGAACATGCAAACCCAACGCAGGGAGGAACCAGGAAGCGAACCCAAGTCTCCTACCTGCGAGGCAGCAGCGCTACCCACTGCGCCACCGTGCTGCCCCTACTTCAATACAATTTATTTTTGTATAGCCCAAAATCACACAATAATACCCAGCCACGGGCTTTAACAGGCCCTGCCTCTTGACAGCCCCCCAGCCTTGACTCTCTAAGAAGACAAGGAAAAACTCCCAAAAAAACCCTTGTTTGGAAGAAACAAAATGGAAGAAACCTTGGGAAAGGCAGTTCAAAACGAGACCCCTTTCCAGGTAGGTTGGGCGTACAGTGGGCATCAAAAAGAAGGGGGTCAATACAATACAATACACAGAACAGAACAAATCCTCAATACAGTATAAAAATAAAAATTTTACAAGTACGGACCAGAATTTAACAGTAGATGATATCACATAATATGATTTGGATTTGTTTAGAGTCCTGGAGACCTCATTCATCAAGCTGCCTCCCCCATTTGGCCATTCCACAGCTGAAACAGCGCTGGGCCAGCCAATCCAATGAAAGGACCCCTCTACCCCATGATTCCTGTGATGCTCCATCAGGGATGACTTTACCTTAAGCAGGCAAAACAACTTGGCAGGTGGGCCGTGGCACCAAATGCCACATTTGAGTACCGAGAAGAGAAACAGAATAGGTGAGGGTTAGTAACAAATTGTAACTATCATGTTACTTATGTTTTAGTGCTAGTGACTAACAACAGAGATGCAGTCTGTACAGTTAATCAGCAGCTCTAGTCAGGAATGTTAAACTGGTGTAGTGAGTCTTCAGCTGGGATTTAAAAGCTGAGACCAAAGGGGCATCTCTTATAGTAGCAGGCAGACCATTCCACAGTTTAGGGGCCCTGTAACTAAAAGCTCGACCTCCCACTGTTATTTTATTAATCCTTGGAATCATAAGCAGAGTGGCATCTTGAGATCTTAATGTGTGCTTTGGTTTGTAAGTCATGATAAGTTCAGATAAGTAAGGCGGACCTTTGCCATTTAAGGCTTTATATGTTAAAAGGAGGATTTTGAAATCTGCCCTAAACTTAACCGGGAGCCAGTGTAAGGATTTAAGAACCGGAGTTATGTGTTCGTATTTTCTTGTTCTTGTAATAATTCTTGCAGCAGCATTTTGGATTAACTGGAGGCTATATAAAGAATAGTTTGAATATCCAGTGAACACCGCATTGCAGTAGTCAATCCTACTAGAAATAAATGCATGAATTAATTTCTCAAAATCCTGTTTATTTAGAAAGCACCTTAATTTCCCAACATTTTTAAGATGGAAGAAACATGATTTGGACAACTTTGTAATATGCACTTTAAATGACATGCTAGAGTCAAAGATAACTCCTAGATTGCGGGCTGATTCAGTAAAATTAATGTTGATTCCAACTGAGTTAAATGATGACAGAATATTGTTGTGATCAGCGTCATTCCCTCCAACAATTAACATCTCTGTTTTACCTGTGTTTAAAGACAAGTGGTTCTCATCCATCCACTCCTTTAATTCACTAACACAACTAATTAAAAACAACATTGGAGAAACTTCATTTGATCTAAATGAAATGTATCTGGGTGTCATCTGCATACGAGTGAAAATTAACATTATGTTTCCTAATGAGAGATCCCAGTGGAAGCATGTAAAGTGAAAAAGGTAAAGGTCCCAGTACTGAGCCCTGCGGGACACCATATCTCACTTCTGTGTATAATGATGGAGTACTGTCAGCACATTTCTGTACATATTGGAATCGATTTGATAAATAAGAACTAAACCAAGCGAGCACAGTGCCTGTAAGGCCAACATCACTGAAGCTGAACGACTGAAACTGACTGGGGACTACTTTTTCTAGTATTTTAGAGAGAAAGGGTAAATTTGAAATAGGCCTATAATTATTTAGTATGTGTGGGTCTAGGTCTGACTTTTTAAGTAATGGTTTAATGACTGACACTTTTAGTGCATCAGGTACTGTGCCATGCAATAATGAACTATTGATAATGCTTAGAATAGGCGCTGCAAGAACAGCCATTGCACTTTTTAATAGTTTTGTTGGCACTGGATCTGGGGAACAAGTAGTGGGTTTCATTTTAGAAATTAAAGTTAAGACTTCCTGCTCAGTTACAGAATTAAAATTACTAAAGTGCTGAATGCAGTGTGAAGCAGGGTCTGCTAAGCTAGTATGCAGTTTGTACTGCGATGCTGAAATCTGGGATCTTATATTTTTAATTTTCTCATTGAAGAAGTTCATAAAGTCTGTACTGCTAATATCTATTGGTATTTTGCACTGTAGATCTGAATTCCCATTTGTTAATTTAGCAACTGTTCTAAACAATACCCAGGGATATTTATTATTGCTGTTATTGTAGAATAGTATTCTTCTGAGCGAGCTTTAAAGAGAGCTTTTTGTCCATGCAATTTGAAAGACATGTAGCTTTGTTGTTCTCCATCTGCACTCCAGTTTTCGAGACTAATTTAAGAGCTCGAGTGTTCAGTGCTCTGACCCTTGCTTGACAGTAGGTTAGTCTCCGATAATGCCTAAAGCAAGTCCCACTGAGACCCTTTTCAGATTTTTTGGACTTGCTATATTCTTAGCAATTACAGTACTGACCACATAAATTAACCAGCCAGCATTGCACTTGTGAATCTAAAACCAAATGTACAGTGCACTTGTAGTCACTTTAGAACATACAAACTTTTGCTGACAGTTTGGACCATCCAGATTGTTTATTCAGTTAACAGCTAAAATATTCCAATACCTCATCTAGACACTGGTCAAAAGTGCCAGCTAAATAAATATGTTGATAAATGTAAAACTGCATATTTAATTTTAAGAAGTGTTCATTGAGAATGCAGGGTGATGGGTGTGAATTTACATACTGCTGCAGAGTCATCACTGAACTTCTACATAATGAAAGATTCCTCTGTACCCTCATACATGCACTATGCCTGTTGACACAATGTCACTAACAGCTAATGTAAATTTTGCACCACTATGGCAGGATGTGGTGCAACAGTGAACCTTGTTTAGTTGTCAGCCCATGCCTAACGGTCTCTATCCATTACAATAGTGCTGTGTAATGCAGCAGCTGACTTCTCTCTTTTACAAACCGTCTGAATCCAGTCAAGTGCAGTAGTGTAAGCCTGTAATACAGTTAGATCCATAAGTATTCAGAGTGACACAATTTTATAATTTAGCCACTGTACGCCACCACAATGGATTTGAAAAGAAGAAATAATTACATGATTGAAGTGTAGGTATTTAACAAAAACATTGTACGGGGCATAATGGGCTTGTTTATTCGTCAACAGTGTTCTGTAATACTACACTCTAACAGTCTAACAACACCAAAGATTTCATATTCCCATTTTTATGGGTCACAGGAAATGCCCCCAAAATGATACAAAATAAATGGCAAGTAAATGATTATTTAATTAATCGAAGGTTGTTTAGGAGTGACAGCCATTTTTATACACAGTCCCCCCCCCCATTTTCACTGGCTCAAACGTATTTGGACAATTAACTGACAAGCTGTTCCATTGACAGGTGTGAGCAGGTCCCTCATTATTTCTTTAACTATTAAGCAAGTAGAAAGAAGGTCTGGAGTTGATTCCAAGTGTGGAATATGCATTTGAAAGCTGTCGCAGTGAACTCTCAATATGAGGTCCAAAGAGCTGTCTGTGCAAGTAAAAACGGTCCATCATTATGCTGAAAAAACAAAACAAACCATTTAGAGAGACAGCAGAAACATGAGGAGTGGTCAAATCAACCATTTGACACATTCCTAAAGAGATGGAACACACTTGTGAGCTCAGTAACACCAGAAGGCCTGAACAACTATGGAAGACAACTGTGCTGGATGATCGCAGAATTCTTTCCTTGGTGAAGAAAAACCAATTCATGATATTTAGCCCACCCAAGAACACCCTCTGGGAGGTAGGCCTATCATTACCAAAGCCTACAATCAAGAGAAGACGGGGGTTTACCATGAGGTACAAACCATTGGTAATCCTCATGCATAGGATGGGCAGATTAGACTTTGCCAGAAAATATATTTAAAAAAAACAGTCCAGTTTTGGAATGGTTTATTTGGACAAATGAAATTAGATTAATATGTACTAGAACAATGGATTGAGAAAAACATGAAGAAGACAAGGAACAGGTCATGACCTGTAGCATACCGCATCATCTGTGAAACATGGCAGAGGCAGTGTTATGGCATGGGCATGCGTGACTGAAAATGTAAGTGGGTCACTGGTGTTTATTGATGATATGACTGCTGGCGGAAGTAGCAAGATGAATTCTGAAGTGTACAGGGCTATACTGTCTGCTCAGATTTCAGCCAAAAGCTGCAAAACTGATAGGACGACGCTTCACAAAACAGATGGACAATGAACCAAAACATAATGGGACAGCAAACCAAATGCTTTTCAAGTCAGAGAAGTGGAATATTCTTCAATGACCAAGTCAATCAACTGACATCAATCCAACTGGACATGCATTTCACTTGCTGAAGACAAAAGTGAAGGCAGAAAGTCCAACAAACATGAAGCACTGGAAGACAACTGCAGTAAAGGACTGACAGAGCATCAGCAGGGTGGAAACCCAACACTTGGAGATGACCATGGGTTCCAGACTTCAGGCACTCATTAACTACAAAGGATTTTCAACCAAATATTGAAAATGATCATTTTATTTATGAATATGTTAGTTTGTCCAAATACGTTTGAGCCTCTGAAATTTGTGATTGGGGAGCACATATAAAAATGGCTGTCATTTCTAAATGGCTCATGCAATGTTTTTGCTAAATGCCTTAAATTAAAACTGCAATCACATCTTGATTGTTTCATTTCAAATCCATTGGTGGCTCACAGAGCCAAAATTATGAAAATTGTATCACTGTCCAAATACTTATGGACTTAACTGTATATTGCAGATGTTTCATTAACTGTGCTTCTGCTAACTGGATCATATGCTATTTGACATCTAGCTATTCTGAGTATTGTATACAAGAGCAAATAAATCCTTGTTCAGCTTTATTTTTGTGGATTTGGTATATTACAAAGTAAGTACAACCTGGCAATAAAGTAAGTGGGACTAGAAAATGGACATATGAATGCATAGATGTATATAATTTCTTTACATATCTAATAAAAACAAAAAAAGCTTCAGTAACTCTTCCTGCAGGATATTTTGACCACTTACTTGTATTTCACTATCAAATAAAAAAGAAGGATTCTGTAACTACTTGATGAAGGCTAGTAGCCACACCCTTATGCCCTGTGGAAATTAGGGATATTGCTAAAGATAATCTTAGGGATCAGATTTCTACTTTTGCACTTTTTCTCTACAAAGCTAAGCAGATCTGTATAATCTTACCCTGCAGACGTCATACAACCCTCAGAAAAATACAAGAACAGCCCCTATGGAAAGAAGATGAATTGTCATTTGACAGTCAAAAAGACTCCCCTTCACTTAACATTCAGACATAGGTCTGTAAACCATAAGAAGAGACATACAGTTATGCAGGCGTTTTTGGACTAACAGACATTAACAGGAAGGTAAATCCACATCTCTAATGTAGAATTTGTGAATAAGAGGATCTCGACTGTGAGGAAGTCAAAATAACTATGCAAGTTGATGTTTCCAACATAGTAAAATCATGAAACAATGAAAGCCCCCCAAAGTACTGTAATTATAAAGCTTCAGTCATAGTCAATCCAAGTCACCCACATAACTTTATTTGCTAATGTATTTTATATTGATAATATACATTTATTTGAATCTGAATACAAAGGTTTAACAAGAGTTTGTAAGTATGCTGTCATGGCTGGAATCTTTTTTACCTGTTTTCCATAGGTTAATATCTGCCTTTAATTCATGTTCTTTTAATTAGTACTCTTGTTTTTACTTTCATCTTGTGGTTACAAAAATAGATCTTGTGTGTCATTAACATTTTTAAACAATTTTACAGCATTGGATGGTGTTGTCTTGCAATTGTGAATGGGATTAGTAGGTAAAGTTGGATCAATAAACTGTCGGTATACTGTAGCTTTGAACACCTATGACTCTCTTTATGCTCTTTTACCCTGTACTTTCAGTTAAATTAACTAATTTCTTTACCATATTTTTCTTTACCTTAAATGCTTCTAATTAATCTCCTGTGAACATGACAATTAATAAACATGAGGCAAAATTGACAATGTTCATTAAATAGGAGATGTGCATTTATTCCAGCCACGCCATTATATGCATCATCAAGTGGCTGGTTTATTGGGAAGTAACCTCTGGAAAACAAATCTACTTTTGTAAATAAAATCCCTCAAAATGAAATACTTTGGTGGAATGGCTTTGCATCAAAACATCAGATGTAAAAATAAGAAAATAACAGTCACATTCACCTAGCCCCCTGAATAAAATCGCATTAAGATAACCAGTGGCTAAAGCAAGATGGAAGTGAATTTGGGAGGCTTACCATTAAGCGAGTTGTTTAGCAATCCACTGTGAATCAAAAGTGGAAATCCATGTCAGTTTCTTAACCAAAAAGACACATTTCCACAACTGTTTACTAGAAAAAAGAAAAAAAGAAGAGACAAACACAAATACTTTCAAAGTAGGCTGATTTTATAATTCTTATATTGGAAAATGAGTGAACTGACAAGAAATGTCAAGAAGGGATATGTCTAATATGTTTTGGAAGATAAAAGGAGTAGAGAAGGAAGCAAAACAGGCAGCTCTTCATTGACTTAATTGGGCTTGGCAAGGAAACATGCAGTTTGTCTTTTTGCTTTGTTTATGGTGCATGTTTAGTCTGACAGCTGCCTTGCCCATAATTATACGATGGTGCCTGTCAGAGTGTAGGCCTGGCATAATTATATACAATTCCCATAACCTGGTGTCTATTCATCGTGTTGTAGATTGTTCCCTGGGTGCCACTACAATTGTATGGCTACGCCTTCTGCCTTTGGTCAGCAACTGAAGTTCCACACTATATGTATCAATGTGGCTCCCACTTGACCCCTTCAGTTACCCCTATGCCATCATGTCAATCACTCAATCAGTCTGTGTTTTAAGTAATATCCTTTAGAGTTTACACTTTTACAGTCCAGTTAGCTAAGGAACAAACTAGACATTTCAAGCAGTATCAACAAGTAGTCATGCAGTCAATTAATTTTTATCAAGGTATAGATAAACTTTTATAAAAATCATCAACGATAAAAATGATACATTTTAAATAAAAGTATTTATATACACATGAGGAAAATACATTTAAAGAATTGCATTAGCATGTAGTGAATCCTCAGACAATGTTCATAATAACAATGAGGTTTATAAATGGTTCTCAACCAAAATATATTAAACAGAGACAAATAATGAGCCGTGAACAATAAAGAAAATACTTTGACTGGTATTTGGTATTATTATTGTTCTTTATTTAACAGATCTCTTTAGCCAAGGTAAATAACACAAAAAATCAGCATATTTACATTTCATTTGAGTAGTTGGCAAGAAAATACAAAGTTAACAGGAAAGAGTGAATAAAATTTAAGGTGCAGCACAAGAAGATTAGTATTACAATTAGACCTGGGACTAGATGATAATAAACCAACCTAACAAAAATGATGTCAATTTAAAATTAATAGAGTCAGACATCAATAAAGAAAGGAGACAGGCAGGTGCTTTCTGAAAAGGTATGTCTTTATAAACAGTGCCTGAACATCAGTAGCCCAACACCAGCTTGATCTGGTCATGGGAAGCTTGTCCCCACCTTGGGTGCAGAGATTGATAGAAATTCTTAAACATCCAATGGGATTTTTGGAGGGAAAATTGATATTGCAATATTAAGCAAATTCAATTCCAATTCTTTAATGGTATCTGAGCAAGTTTGGTTAAGGTTGTCTAAGCAATTTAAGGTAAAACGAACCATTGACAGCCATAAAAGAAAGCCTAGTGATAAAACTAAGAGTAATATGATAAATCATTTTTAGAGCACTTACCTGTATAGATTACTCACCACCACAAAGTGTTTTACAAAGCAATCCAGAAAATTATTACAAGTATACAGTCCTTTCCACAGAAGATACAATCAAAGGCACCAAACAATGAAATCAAAATCAGTGTTATCTGTCTGTAAAAAGGATTTTCGTAATGAGCATTACTTAAAACAGTACAATGATTTAATGGTGCTATCACAGTTAACAATCATTAAGTGTAGCTCTTTTCATAGTAAAGACTGTCGCAAAACACTCTACACAAGACATAGCAGCGCCCATGAAGAGGTGCTAGTTCCTTGGAAGACTGACAAACACACACATATAGAATCACCAGTTAACTTAATATGCATGTCTATGTGATCCGGAAGAATTAAATTACCCAAAGAAAGTCCCACACATAGGAAAAATTTGCAAACTCCACACTCTCACAGTGGGATTTGAACCCACTGATAACCACTCTGTAAGTGTAAGATTACAGCTGGCTTCTAATTTTATGTATTGGTTTTTCACAGTAAGTGCTACACTGTGCTTTATGAATATATTAATGTGAATGTGTCTGAAGATATATACATGTAAAAGAAACAAATAATGTGACAAATATAATTCCTTTAAACCTAAATATCTGTGCAGAAGATTAGAGTGTTTTCTAGATCTCAGCTTAAGCACTTGTGTATAGGTTTATAAGCAGTGATGTAGCTTGAGCTCTCACTGGCCATCCCCTCTTCTGTTTTTCCCTGGTTTGCCTTTTTGCATTTATTACAGACTTTTAGTCTATAAACAACTAACGGTTATACATTGTAAATTAGGCTCTTAGTAAAAGAATTATACACAAAGATTTTTTGGCCAATAGTTAAAGGTGAACATGTCTCCTTGTACCAATGAGCAAGACACTCAAGGTGCTATTTCATCTCATGCCTTCTAAAACAGCCACCTCTCCATTCCCTTAGTATTTTTAACTAACCCTGTGCATACTTGTATTATTTTTACACTCGGCTTTAAAAGACCAATGCAGTTTTGTTTGAAAAAGCATGCTTTATAGAATGAAGTAGTTTCAGTGACTTTAATTGTGAATCATTCTTTGTCAGTAATGTCATATGCTGTACTACGTAATGACAATGAAATGACAACAATCACAGACATTTATTTGTGATTCACCACATTAACAGTTCTGGTTGTCATATTTTGAGCTCTAGAAAACCAATTGTGTTAGCAGAGCTCATGTCACGCAACAAACACAGCACTTTTGCCAATAAGCAAAGGCATAAGCTGTGACTTGTGCATTATTGTTTTTGTACATTTTCCTTCTTTGCTCTCTGACTCCATTATCTCAGATCACTTCTGCTGTACTGCATTGGTGTTTTTATCCAGCACATCATTTCTTCAGTTGTCTAGTGATTTCTCACCTGTGTGTAGCACATTTTTGCTAGTTTTTCTTTTAGATTTTTGTGTTTTGAAAGTTAAACTTGTTAAAATTTTGCAGATTCATTCTCAGTCCGTTTTATTGCTTTGAGTTTCTATAACATTTACAAAATGACATCTTGTTTTTTTTGTGTGCAGAACATTTCATAATATAACAATGGGTTGAGACCTTATCAGTTTTGTTTGGCTATCTCACTAGCTCTCCAAACATGGGATATTAATTGATTGAAATAAGAAAGAACTCTATGGTTTTGTCAGCAGTGTTATCCTAATGTTTGCAATTTTACTTTTATGAGTTTGCTGACTGATTGACTGATTAAAGGGGTACAGTGTTCTAATGGAATAATCCTCAACTCTCATCCTTACTATTACTGTGTACTTATTGGGGTCATCTTCAATATGTACCTAAAAGCATGATGATAAAAGACATGAGTATTTAAGAGTAGGTGATAAAAGTGCAACAGTTGTAGATGATAGTCAAAAAAACATCTTGATTGACCCCATCCTACTTTACATCAATGTCTTGTACAATGACATACAAATAAGGCACTCTTTTGTTTGTTGATTTTATTAACCTAGTACTTTCAGTATATTGATATACCTACACAAGAATTTTGTCAGATACATTGTGTTTAGACAAGATGCATGAACTTGAATGAAGGAGCTAGAGTTAAATACATGATGAGTGGTCTCAATGTTCCTTAATCACATTATTCAACCAACCATCCATTTTCTTAATATTCCTAGACTGCTATAGGATAATGGAGGGTGCAGTATTTACTTAAAGTAATGTAAGAACAAGACCTGAATAAAGCACCAATCCATAACCAAATACAGGCATTTATGTATCCAAATGGAAAATTTAGAATACCAATTAACAAAACAGCACATCTTTGATATATTGAACAAAACCTGAATACACAGAAAAAAATGACTTTGACATGTAGGGAATGTGTAAATCAAACTGAGTACAACTGGATTGTCTTTGTACATTGCCATTATTTGGACTCTGACTCAATTACCTCAGATTACTTCTTCTGTGTGAGTGGATTAAGTGAGATTGAGAATGTTAGGTCTATCTGATGTGAATAACACAAACAAGAGTCCAAAATAAAATGAAATAAAGTATTGTAAGTGATAGCAAGAATGTGTTTAAACAGTGACAAACCATTTTGTTAAACTTTTTTGAAAAGACACCTGCAATAGTAAGTAAGAGCCAAGTATGAAATGCATTTTGTCTTTTGAAAAGTCTCAACAGTGAATATTATTCCTGAAACTAGATGCCATTAGCATTGGCATAAGCCATAACATAGTTTTACTTATTTCAAATCTATAGTAACAACATGGATTTGCATCTAATGAGTAAAATTATACACCAGAGATGGAAACTGGAGGGATACCAAATAATGAGGACACTTCAAAAACAATCCTGAAAATACAGTTTAACCTTGTCAAATGCAAAAGGAATATAAATTATTAATACAGAATGAGTTATTCTAACCTACTGAAAGCAAATGGATTTGGGGGATTATGTTGTTGGAACATCCTTATCCTTCATTCATTACACTGGAGCTGCATAGAATATCACTTCACATCAGCGCTTCTTTGTAAGGGTCATGGTGGCAACATGCCTAGATGGATAATAGACTAGATGCATAGCCCTATTCCTAGCAATAGTCACCAAGGAATTCATAGGCACTCCCAGACCAGTCAAAAATATTGTTGCTCAAGTGTATCCTGACTCTTCTCTCAGTGTTCCATACCTAACGTACCTCTTAGTTGGTGGTGCCCAGGGAGCATGGTCACTACTTGACTAAACCACCTCAACTAGAAAATAACCTTGCTCAATAAAATAAGCAAAATAATATATACATATACAGTAGTTGATATAAGATGTACAGTATTTAAAACATTTACAATCTTTTACAGCTGTGAAAAAATGCAATATGTAATATTCCCCATATAACATAATTTATATTTTGTGGGCTGCGGTGGGTTGGCACCCTGCCCGGGATTGGTTCCCTGCCTTGTGCCCTGTGTTGGCTGGGATTGGCTCCAGCAGACCCCCGTGACCCTGTGTTCGGATTCAGCGGGTTGGAAAATGGATGGATGGATGGATATTTTGTGGGATATTCATAGTACACTTTTATGTAGCATGATATGGCTCTTAATTAATTAGAAAATAAGTTTAGTAAAAGGAATCCTACAACACTTAAAAAGAGGCAGAACTATGATTATTAAATAAACAGGTTTCCTGATGAGGATCATAGTTTTACTATTTCTTTGTTCATAAGCTTTGTATAGTAGCCTTTAGTTTTCAAATCAATCAAACAATGACAAAGCCTTATTTTATTTCTCACATCTCTCATCATAATATGTTATTGAGTTTTTTCTTTGAGACTTACTTCCTGTCAGTTTCAGATGGGAAGACATCAGCATCAAATGTAAATTGTGCAGTTGATCACTGTGATTTAAAATACAAGACAGCATTACTAATCTGCATAAATTGTTCTTTGAAAAGATAAATTCCAAAAACTTTTACACTATTTCACTCACCCCAAAAGTACACAGAATCATGTGTTTTATGAAAACCTTCTTTAGTATATTGTATTTATTCATTTTAAAGTTCAAGTTAATTTATAATAAGTACCAGTAATGGTGGACTGCACGATAACGTGTAGTGAATACACTTGACTTAACAGTTTTCATTCTCTTTCTCTGAATGTTTAGCATTCATTTGCTCAGAGGTTGATGGGCTTGCTACTTCCTGAGCATCTCTTCTTTTCTCCACCCTAGTGGCCCACTTCTTCTCTTCTTCCATCGGCATCTTTTCCCGTTAAAACTGATTAAGTCAGTTTTTGTGTTGCAATTACTTAGTACGTTTTCCTTAATTTTTCACTTAAGCTGGCACTTTTCTTCAATCTGCCTCAAGAATGATTTAGCCGTACGCATGCGCCGAATGGCAGCCCTGCTGCCGAGAGTTGATTCTACAATAAAATAAAACAAAAATAAAAAGAGTAATAAAAATCATCACCCCGAAAGCGGACAGTAGAGGCCATGTAGTATATGTGTACCAAATTTCAGGTCAATAGGTCAAACGATTTGCGAGCTACAGGTGATTTAAAATCCTGGACAGACAAACGGACAGCTACGGTAGAGTATTATATAAGAAGATATTAGCATTCTTAGTCCTGTTTCCCAGAGTGACGGATATAATTAGGTATGCACAAAGAACTGCAGATTTGGTGGTTAGCACTAGTTTTTGCACAGCAGTTCCACCTTTTAGAGCAATCAGGTGAGAAGAATGTGTGCCTGAGGTGGTTTGAATCCTGTATTATCTATCACATAGGCATTGTTATGGCAGTGTCTTCTGTAACATCTTTTCAGATGAAAGTCTCATTGTAGAATATTTGTATGTCATTGCAACTACTTCTTGAATGGGCCTTTCTCTCCTCTGTGATTTGACACTTTCTGTAGCATAATGTTAAAAATGCATATGTTTCTGTGTAATTCTCCTGAATTTCCACTGGCACCATAAAAGGTGGAGGCATTTTTTAAATGTGTTTTACCATGTCAGTGCCAAGGGTCAAGTCAATTTGATGGCAAACTACAACACATAGAATATGGAGCTGGAAACTTTTTCTACAGATTCTGTATCACTGATGACTAGGATATGGATCTATCTGCCTCTTGAAGGAAACAGTAGGTTGTTTTGACTTATGATGTTTGGGGTCAAGTTGCTGTCATATCTCTGTTCATGCATTCAGTTTCTAAGCCCACTTATTTAAATTGATCATTAAACAGATTGTAGTCTATCACAGCTCATACTCTCTCAAATGTACCCACACTCACTCATACAGGTGCAATTCAGAGTTGAGATCAAAATTAGTGATTGACTAACATCCTGTCCACGGTTGCTTCTTACCTTTCCAACAACTGCTGCCAGACTATGCTCTGTTTGCATGTAGGTCTGATTGGATAATTTGCATTTGATGTGAGAATGTGTTTCACCCTAAGAAGCATGTTTTCAGGATTTGTAAAGAAATTACAATAGCCTGGGCAAACCTGCATGGACATGGGAAGAACATTCAGACCTACAAGCAGCCGCGAATCTAGAGCTGTGAAGAGTAGTCCCAACTACATCACTACCATTCCTGAATTCAGTCTTTTCATTCATATAAACCAGAAACTTTCTTATGAATAAATGTCTAATTCTATCTGGCACTGAATAGCAAGCAACCTTCTGAGGCTGCAGTGTGTAAAATCAATATAGAGGTGTTTTGTTGCCTTTCCCACTATTCAAGCGAAATACACAAAGCTTTTGCAGCATTCTTTAATCACAAAATATACAATTTTATATGTAATATAATACACCCCCCTTTACCGTTGACCCTTAACAAGCTCACTATAGTGAACTAAATTCCTTCATTAAAATAGGTTTACCTGAACTTCATAGAATAATGACTCAAATACAACCTTCCACTTGCACCCTTGACCTAGTCCCAACATGCTTTTTTAAAGAAGTTTATGATGTGCTCATTGACAGTGTACTTGATATAGTTAACTCCTCATTAGATACTGGGGTCTTCACAGATTGTCTAAAGACAGTCATTGTTAAACCCCTGCTCAAGAAAAATAATCTTGAAGTCTCTGTCTTTCACAACTTTAAACCTATTTATAACCCTTTTTAAGTAAAATTCTAGGAAAAGCAGTTTTTAACTAGTTAAATAATTCTGTGAATAAACACACCATTCTTTATAAGTTTCAGTCAGGTTTTAAACCATTTCACAGCACACAAACTGCATTGGTTAAAGTAGTTAATGATCTATGTGTTAATGCTGACACAGGCAATATATCTGTTCTCATTCTTTTAGACTTGAGCACAGCATTCAACACCATAGACCACAGTATTCTTATTAATCGTCTTAGTTAATGGGTGGGTCTCTCTGGTAATGCCCTAAATTGGTTTCAGTCTTATTTTTTCAGGATTTTTTGTTAGTTATGGTGATTGTAGCTTAGGGATCCATGCTATTTTATATGGGGTACTACAATGATATATTTTGGGCTCACTATTATTTTCAATTTACATGCTCCCATTAGGGTGGACTATCTAAAAACACAAGGTGAACTACCACAGTTATGCATCTATAATACACGATGACACTGATTCTCTGTGCCCTTTGGTCCAATGTTTGTCTTGTGTTACTGAAAGGATGAATAGCAATTTTCACAAAATAAATAAGGAAAAAACAGAAATTTTAGTTTTTTGTAAAAATGGAAATAGTGAAGATCTTAGAAATAAACGACCCATTGGCACTCAAATTTAAGGCTGAAGTTAAGAACTGAGGTGTGATCATGGACTCTGCTCTAAACTTTAAATCACGCATTAAGTATATTACTAGGACTGCATTTTTTTCACTTAAGAAATATTGCAAAAGTTAGACCTCTTATAAAATTGCAAGACACTGAAAAATTAATTCACGCTTTTGTTTTTTGTCAACTAGATTACTGCAATGCTGTCCTAACAGGACTACTAAAAAATGGCATGAACCGGTTGCAGTTAATTCAAAATGCAGCAGCTAGAATCTTAACCAGCAAAAGAAAATCTGAGCACATCTCACTGGTTATAGCATCATTACATTGGTTACATGTGTCCTTTAGAATAGATTCAAAAATACTGCAAATGGTATGTAAAGCTCTGAATAATCTTGCTCCCTCATATGTTTTGGAGTGCCTGTCCCCTTACATCCCCAGTTGTAACCTCAGATCATGTAACACTGGTTTGCTTATTATACCAACAGCTAAGCATTAAAGAAGAGGTGAGGAGGCATTTTGCTGTTATGCACCAAAAATTTGGAATACTTTACCGATAGAGCTATGCCAGGATAATAACATCCATCCATCCATTTTCCAACCCGCTGAATCCGAACACAGGGTCACGGGGGTCTGCTGGAGCCAATCCCAGCCAACACAGGGCACAAGGCAGGAACCAATCCTGGGCAGGGTGCCAACCCACCGCAGGACACACACAAACACACCCACACACCAAGCACACACTAGGGCCAATTTAGAATCGCCAATCCACCTAACCTGCATGTCTTTGGACTGTGGGAGGAAACCGGAGCGCCCGGAGGAAACCCACGCAGACACGGGGAGAACATGCAAACTCCACGCAGGGAGGACCCGGGAAGCGAACCCAGGTCCCCAGATCACCCAACTGCGAGGCAGCAGCGCTACCCACTGCGCCACCGTGCCGCCAGGATAATAACATTGATCAATTTAAAAAATATTAAAAACCCACATTTTCAATTTGGTCTTTTCTTAAATCACTTCTGTTCTGCTTCAAATTGATTATATACGCATTGCAATATCATATACTTCATTCTTTGTTTTCTTTCCCGTTTTATACCACCACCAACCTGATCACAGTAGTTTTGCAGCCATTTGTGATGATGGACTGAAAGTAGATACTCTAAATGTCTACAAGACTAAATGCACTGAATTATCTCAAATAAAGACTAAAATAATAAGACTGACCTTAGCATCTTTAATTTGGGTAGAATACCCAGTGTGGGCTTGGTGGTGTTTTTGTCCTGGATTCCTGCAGATTTTTTTTTCTCCAGCAATGTTGTCCCTGGAGTTTTTTTTTAACCCCCCTGGGCATCTAAATAGGATCGGACTTATTTTAAGACTTTAAAAAAATAAGATTCTACTACAGTACTTGTTTACGTGTGCTATCTAATCATATTGCTTTTTCATGAATTATGTTTTATATATTATTTATTTAGTTATATTTATTGTAACACTTCTTTTACATTGTGTAAAGCACGTTGAGATACATTCCTTGTATGAAAATGTGCGATAGAAATAAAAATGTTGTAAGGTGTCCCAGTTTGAAAATACCTTCAGAAATTTTGCAACACAGGCTCTGCTATCAAAACCTCAAGAGGAACTTTGAAATTGACAATAAGATGTCAGAAAGTTAGTAGGAGAAAGAAAAGGAAAGGTGAAAGACGACATTCTTAAAGAAAAGCATTAGGATATACTAAGCTGGCATACTTGTTTTAACTGTCAATACGGTAAGGGTGATGTCAAGATCCATATTTATCGCGTCATCTGCAGACTTGTTGATCTGATGCACGAACTGGTGTGGGCCATACAAGACGAGACGAGTGCTGCTGTTGTGAGAAATGTTCTTATTTTTCCAGCGTTTCATAGTCACAGAAGTGAACGATACGCTGCTATTTGTTATTCTGCGCGCTGCAGCCGAATCGAGCAGCTTTCCAGACTGTTAAACAGATGTAGTCGCGCTACTTTTGTATAGGAGGGGCGACCGAGTGCCTCGGCTTTGGGCTGCCTGTAGTTCATAAAAGTAAGCCACATGTGCTCTTTTGCAACTTGCACACTTCCTTCCTCGTGCTCGTGTGATATGAGTTTGAGTGAAGGTGCAATCAAAGAAGCAAGTAGCTGCCCAGTTACTGCCTTCTCTTCCTTCAAGACAATGTAGGAAATGGTTGCGCTCAAGTGCGGACACCCCTCTCCTCCCCTCTATACCTTGCCAATGGTATGGCCCCACCCCGTGCACACCTTATGTTAATTGGCTGGTTTTAGCGAAGTTCATTTGCAGAGCAGTGTAGCTGAGAGAGAGATGTGTGTAAGTAAGTGTGGAAGTTAGATAGAGAGTGCAAAGTATGAAAAACAGAGGGAAAGATAAACGATACTTTATTAAAGGCAAACGGTCTCCGTGATTTCAGCACCATTCGTGAGAAAAGAAGTGAAGGAAGGATCGGTTGGCCGTGATAAACGCGAGAAGCGCCGTGGAACTTACAGAGTTGAATCGAAAAAGGAGGCTATAACATGTTTGTTCTGGAGACTCAGTGACCTTAAAGGATTGATTAACGGACAACTGGGTGGCTCCTACTGTGCGAGACTGCCCAACCGCCTAGGCACCTGGGCTGAACGCGAGGGAGTTGTGTACAAGAACTTAAAAATTATATGTATATCTTAGCAAGCATTCCAGACGGCAGCGAGTTTTTTGGATTTTTGTGATTGAAAAAATTTCAGCCTTGGGGACACCCGTGATCACTGAACACTTGCTGCACCAAAGACGGTGCAACGTGAGCCATGGCCATGTACGAGTCCAGCGGTATGGGGGACGTGGCTCAGAAGAGGTTCAGCGGCGTGCCTCCACTGTCCCCAGCCGCATTCGTAAACGCAGCCCAGTACGCCAACGTTCTTGAGGGCAGATTCAAACAACTACAAGGTAAGCTCTGGTCCGGTCCTTACAGGCGTCAGTTATGCCAGCCCAAAAAGTGATGTATGGATAGGCATTCTGGTAGTATTTAGGCTGCGATTGCAAAGTTTCTGCTCAGAAATGTCTTAATATTACTACGTAATAGTAAATATGGGATCTACGGTTTGAGGTGCTGTAGAGTGTTTGTTTTACTGTTTCTTTTGGAGTTTCTATTAAGTTCGATGAGAATATTGATCTTACCAATTTTTCGATGATTTCCTTTAATATAGTATGTGTTTTACTATTCATTGCGGCAGTGCAATAGTTGCCCGGATATGCAAATCTGGGGTGGTAACAATGATCCACTACGGTCGTGTTTTTTCGGTTATGTGCTTTGCTGTGCTCGAATTTTCATTTTTTTAAATTTCGTTAGGAAAATAAATCCTGTTGCATTGCATTACCTGTGGTGCTACACAAAGCTAAAGATTCGCGTACTGATTTAGGTTAGCATCTCCTACGCGCCTTTCTGTCAACTTTCATTTTCTCTTGCTGCCACCCATCGTTTTGCGTGGTGCTATACTAAGGCCCAGGACACTTCAAGGCATGTCCAGACTTTTTTGAAGCCGCACATTGCTTATATATTCACAAAAAATTAAAGCAAACCTATGCTTATATCCTGTACCTCGTGATCTTAACGGTTTGAGGTAGAAAATTGCCACATCAGGTTACTAGTCTGTCAAAGTGTGCAAATGGGCACCATTGTTTACTTCAGGGCAATTTTCCATTACCAGTCAACTAAATTGCATGTGTAAGGGTGTGACAGTGATCTGCCAAGTGGGAACTCTGAATACAGTGTGCAAATTTTCACATTAAGTATGGGGATCATTGTAGGGTTCCATGCAATTTTTAGACAACACTTTGTCATATTGAATTATTAACCAAACGCTGTTAATATTTTAGTTATACAGTATAAACGTTTTGCAGTTTGAGTTTTCCGATGTGTCATTAGCTCCTGTATTAAGAGGTGTACATTCTAAATTGTGATCTTAGGTTATTTAAAAGTTTCAATTTGGTTCTATTGTAGCAGACTCTTAAGTTCATTTTGGGGGAAAAAAACAAGGACATGTTCAGACAAACATTTTTTTGCTATATAAAGTTACCTGGATAAACATTAAATCGCCCCTGCCCATTTTTAGTGTTTTTTCCAACACATGCAGAACTTGAATATAAAAAGCAAACTATCTAGGATATCTGGCTCTGCCTGGTTTGGGGGCACCAACCAGAGAGCCGCCAAGAGTGAAGGCAGTAACTAAATCTTAAAACATAATGTAATCTATGGTGACCTTTTGTACAAAAGTTTGGTATCGATGGATTCAGTGGGGTAGATTTGCTTGCTGGGCAAAAATGCACAACAAATTAAGCACACAGGTGACCTAATATTTTAAAGCTGAACTCCAGTAAGGTCATCTTTCTTTCTTTGGCAAGAAACTTTGTTCCGTATTTTCTTATCACAGTGGTGTGGGTCACTGATCAAGGCTTTTGGCTGGCTTTCAGATTTGGCCATAAGCCCTTTAAATTTGCTGAAGGTTTTAAAATCTGTTTTTCTAGTCCTTAACTGAAAATATGTGTTACCAGATTGCTGTTCAGTTCTGACTGCATAAAGGGATTAATACAGTGTACTAAATACCAGAATTAAAAATAAATAAAAAGGGTTTTTTGTTAGTAAGAAAAGTTTTGAACCCTTTAAGTTTTTCTGAAAGGATTTACAAGCACAAGGTTATAACAATTTTAGCATAGATTTCACAGTTGGAAAACACTTCACATTATGCAGTTGTGGGCCAAACCCATATCATTTTGAGGGTTATGTTCTGGTGCATCTGTTTATAGTTCCTTTTGTATTGGTATGGTGGTGGCCAAAAATGCAGGTCAAACAAAACTGAAATGAAAATTCTGTTTATTTGCACCCACTTTTTCAAGTAGTCTTTGTCGTTCTGAAATTGCATGCTGACAACAGAGGCCAACCTATCCGTTTTTTTAAAACCAGAAGGTTAACCTCCAATTAAGATAGGGTTGTCTGGAACAAGCTTGATAACCATTTCTCTGGTCTTAGGCTCTATTCAATGTCAGTATCTCCAGATAATTCAGATTTCAGCAGAGGCTTTTGATTCTTTTTTTTCCTAAAGCAGCTTTCAGATTTGACTGTGACTATAATTTCCAGTGATTGGATCGTGGTCAGTCAGCTTTTTATGTAACTTAAAAGTAAACTGACTTTAAAGTTACTTAAAATGCTGAATGACCAGTGTGTGTGTATGTGTGTGTGTGTGTGTATGTATATGTATATATATATATATATATATATATATATAATAATATGCACACAGTGGGTGCGGAAAGTATTCAGACCCCCTTCAATTTTTCACTCTTTGTCATATTGCAGCCATTTGCTAAAATCATTTAAATTAATTTTTTCCCTCATTAATGTACACACAGCACCCAATGTTGACAGACAAAAAAAGAATTTTTGAAATTGTTGCAGATTTATTAAAAAGAAAAACTGAAATATCACATGGTCCTAAGTATTCAGACCCTTTGCTCAGTATTTAGTAGAAGCACCCTTTTGAGCTAATACAGCCATGAGTCTTCTTGGGAAAGATGCAACAGGTTTTTCACACCTGGATTTGGGGATCCTTTGCCATTCCTCCTTGCAGATCCTCTCCAGTTCTGTCAGGTTGGATGGTAAACGTTGGTGGACAGCCATTTTTAGGTCTCTCCAGTGATGCTCAATTGGGTTTAAGTCAGGGCTCTGGCTGGGCCATTCAAGAACAGTCAAGTGTATTGGACAAGTGATGAGCAGTGCCTGGTTGTCTCCACACACACCGCTTAGAATTAAGGCCAAAAAGTTCTATCTTGGTCTCATCAGACCAGAGAATCTTATTTCTCACCATCTCAGAGTCCTTCAGGTGTCTTTTAGCAAACTCCATGCGGGCTGTCATGTGTCTTGCACTGAGGTATGTGTGGAGACAACCAGGCACTGCTCATCACTTGTCCAATACATTCCCTACAGTGAAGCATGGCGGTGGCAGCATCATGCTGTGGGGGTGTTTTTCAGCTGCAGGGACAGGACGACTGGTTGCAATCGAGGGAAAGATGAATGCGGCCAAGTACAGGGATATCCTGGACAAAAATCTTCTCCAGAGTGCTAAGGACCTCAGACTGGGCCGAAGGTTTACCTTCCAACAAGACACTGACCCTAAGCACACAGCTAAAATAATGGAGTGGCTTCACAACAACTCTGTGACTGTTCTTGAATGGCCCAGCCAGAGCCCTGACTTAAACCCAATTGAGCATTTCTGGAGAGACCTAAAAATGGCTGTCCACCAACGTTTACCATCCAACCTGGCGGAACTGGAGAGGATCTGCAAGGAGGAATGGCAGAGGATCCCCAAATCCAGGTGTGAAAAACTTGTTGCATTTTTCCCAAGAAGACTCATGGCTGTATTAGCTCAAAAGGGTGTTTCTACTAAATACTGAGCAAAGGGTCTGAATACTTAGGACCATGTGATATTTCAGTTTTTCTTTTTTAATAAATCTGCAACAATTTCAAAAATTCTTTTTTTTGTCTGTCAATATGGGGTGCTGTGTGTACATTAATGAGGGAAAAAATTAATTTAAATGATTTTAGCAAATGGCTGCAATATGACAAAGAGTGAAAAATTGAAGGGGGTCTGAATACTTTCCATACCCACTGTATGTGTGTATATATAATATATAATATATATAATATATAAAATCAGTAGTGGGCACGTTTATGTGTTAGTTCTACACTGACTTAATCTTAGAATGGTTCTTCACTGAAGGGTATGCATGGCAGGATAGGCATTTATATTTTTGGAGACAAATTTTTCTGCCATTGCATTCATTTTTATTTTATTTTATGATCTGTTTCACAAAGTATAATTATTAAGTAAGCCTAAAATGTTGTTATTGCAACACATGTGAACATGGATGTGTCACACATCCTAGAGCTATTCATCCTGCAGTTCTCTGATTGCCCTGTCATTCAGTGAGCACAGACATCATTTATTTGCATTAACTTATGTTTTCGTGATGATTTACTTGACTTCCAACCACATGTTTATATTTTAGAATAATGCAATTTTCTTCTACATTCCAAAAGTTACATTTTAGGTTAATTGCTCATTCTAAATTAGTCTAAGAAGTAAGTTAAGTATATCCTGTGATGGAACAGGTTTACATCCAGGGCTTGTTCCAGTTAAAAAATTAATTAAAACTGGTTTTATACTGTTAATCATGGAAACAGACAAAGCAGATTCAACAACAAACAAATGAACTGATGTCTAGATTGTGGATAAGGTATTTATTTCCCTAATTAATAAAACCGTTTTAGTTTTAATGAAAATTATACTCTGATCATATATATATATTTTTTTAATACAAATTTCAAAATGAATGAACTGCTAAAGATCACTTTGTACTAATTTTCCTCATTTTTATTACTTCTGTCACTGGCTTTTCTTTCCACAAAGATAAGATTTGTAAAGATATTCAGTTTGTTTCTATTCATGTCCTTGTACAGCTTATAAATTTATAATTTCTTTTAAATCTTGTGTTTACCCATCCCCCATTATCCCTTTAACTAGTCCTGTTAAATGCATGCTCTCCAACACACTGTACAGGCACTATTTTCAGAGCATGCAGCAATTTTTTATTTTGAGGTGGGGCATGGCATATCTTCTTCTTTCGGCTGCTCCTGTTAGGGGTTTTCGCAGCGGATCATCTTTTTCCATATCTTCCTGTTCTCTACATCTTGCTCTGTTACACCCATCACCTGCATGTCCTCTCTCACCACATCCATAAACTTCACCTTAGGCATTCCTCTTTCTCGCCTCTCTAACTTTGTCTCCCAACCATCCAACTTGAGTTGACCCTCTAATGTACTCTTTCCTAATCCTATCCATCCTTGTCACACCCAATGCAAATCTTAGCATCTTTAAATCTGCCACCTCCAGCTCTGTCTCCTGCTTTCTGGTCAGTGCCACCATCTCCAACCCATATAACATAGCTGGTCTCACTACCATCCTGTAGACTTTCCCTTTCACTCTTGCCGATACCTGCTCTTCTCGACCCATTCCACCCTGCCTGCACTCTCTTCTTCACCTCTCTTCCACAATCCCCATTACTCTGTACTGTTGATCCCAAGTATTTAAACTCATCCACCTTTGCCAACTCTACTCCTTGCATCCTCACCATTCCACTGACCTTCCTTCATTCCTCTCCTCTCCAGAGCATATCTCCACCTCTCCAGGCATATAATTGCATTAATTTAGCCTTTAAGATATGGAGTTGACTGTGAGATGCACAATTGGAGGGGGAAAAACTCCACATACATGATTGATGTGAAATAATCTTCACAGCTCAAAAACCAAATAGAAGGTTTGCCTTATGCAACTGGATGGCAGGTGGAACTGGATCCAGAAAAGAAACAACTTTCATCCTAGAAGCCAAACTACAGAGGTAGATTTTTTTTCATTTATGACATGAAATGTTGTTTCTTTCATATCAAAAACATGAACTGTAAAAAAAAAATACAGAAATAACACTGGTTTATAGTTTTATTTCAGTCAAAATGACATAGGCCTGCTGACTCTTAAAACACTTTAACGTTTGAGTTTTTTGACATTGTTGAAGTATGTGGATTTACACAGTCAGATTTAGTTCATGAGTATATTTTAAGATCTCTGGTTCATTGTTACATTTTACTTTCAGTTTTGGGCTCAGGAAGTTCATGGCCAGGAACCACTTTAAGAAAAATAAAGGTTGGATTGAGAATCGAATCCTAGGTTAGCATGAAAAGGGTAGAGCACATCACTACTTTTGCCTTCATTCTCTTTATAATAGGTTGATATATATGCTTTTGTCCCATTCTCAAATGTTGCCAATGCATTTTGTTTACTTGAGTCCTCAGTTTGTTTGACTGGTGTTGGGTTGAATTTGTTTTAGTGATTGTTTAAAAGTGGTTGCTGAGCCAAGGTTTTTTGTTTTGGAGTTATTTAGATTCTTCAAGCAAATGTTGTAATTGTCAATAACTTTACATTTTAAGGATAAATTACACATCAAAATATATGAATGTGTTAAAGGTAAGGAAATGTAACTTTGGCAAATTGCATGTTAAACAGCTCAACCTGAAATGCAGCCACTGATTATACTATGTATTTCGACCAAGGAGGGGGTCCATCATACGTGGGTTTGTGCATTATTTGTTTACTTATGTACCTATTTAAATATGAACTGCAATAGCTGGGTTTTCTGTTTACCTTGGTGTTGTAGATCAGATACGTTGCTTGGTAAATTGTTGTTTTTCCCTTTATGCTTATGAAATCTGTACTATAGTGGCAATTCCAGGTGTTGTGATGACCAATCAAGAAGTTGTCGAGTACATACAGATCATACTAAACAGTAGGAAGGTTGATCTGGAGTTTTTGTGAAACACTGGATCACCACAACTAAGTAACAACATAATATCATCATGTAAAAGAATATTAATGCAATGGGGCATGCATTAATGTGGAAGCCTTGGTTATCTTACAAAAAGAGTATGGTTTTCCTGTAGATATAGGGAGTCTTATGCAGTATTATGCAGACATAGCATTTCTTGATACATGTCTGCTGAATAATTAGTTGGCTGAAAGTACTCAGTGTTAATGTGTCAGAGAGAGGATGTGCAGTGTTCTTCATAAAGGCAGTCAGTTTTGTTTTAATTCTCTCCTTCACTACAACCTCCAGGGGGTCCAGAGTGCATCCTGTAACTGAGCTTCCCCTTTTAATTAGCTTGTTGTTTAGGTGGGCCTCTCTTGAAGTTGAGGTTATCAGCCCAGCACACCATATTGTGGAAAATCACACTGGCCTTCATAGAGTTACAAAAGATGTGAAGGATGTCACTTCCCCTATTAAGGGAACATAGTCTCCTAGGGAAAAAGAGCCAGCTCTGCTCTTTCATATATGGTTCCTCTGTGTTCTATGACCACTCCAACCTGTCATTTATGTGAACCCCCAAGTACTTGGAGGAGTGGACCACCTCTACATGCCACTCCTTGAATTGAACCCGGACACATGCTGTTTGATGCTTCAAAAGTCAGTAACCTGTTCCTTGGTTTTGTTGATGTTAAGATGCAGACAATTCTCTTTGCACCAAGAAACAAAGTTTTCCACCCAATTCTTGTACTCTTTCTCCTCCCCACTTATCAATACAACCCATAAGTGCAGAATAACCTGGTGTTAAATTATAGTTGGATGTGTACAGAGTAAAGAGAAAAGGAGATGGAACTGTTCCTTGTGGTGTGCCAGTGTTGCTCACATCTGTATCAGAAACCCAGTCCTTGAGTCTCAAAACCTGCAGTCTGCTTGCCAGATAAATTTTCAAGTGGTGTTCTTTAGGTGCCAAGATATTTTATTTTATATATACAGTACTGTATAAACGTTTTAGGCAGGGTTGAAAAAATGCTGTAAACAAAGAATGCTTTCAAAAATGGAAGTGTTTATCATTTATTTTCATCAATCAACAAAATGCAGTGAATGAACAAAAGAGAAATCTAAATCAAATCAATATTTGGTGTGACCACCCTTTGCCTTCAAAACAGCATCAATTCTTCTAGGTACATTTGCACACAGTTTTTGAAGGAACTCGGCTGGTAGGTTGTTCCAAACATCTTGGAAAACTAACCACAGATCTTCTGTGGATGTAGGCTTCCTCACATCCTTCTGTTTCTTCATGTAATCCCAGACACACTCGATGATGTTGAGATCAGGGCTCTGTGGGGGCCATACCATCACTTCTAGGACTTCTTGTTCTTCTTTATGTTGTAGATAGTTCTTAATGACTTTGGCTGTATGTTTGGGGTCGTTGTCCTGCTGCAGAATAAATTTGGGGTCAATCATACGCCTCTCTGATGGTATTGCATGATGGATAAGTATTTGCCTGTATTTCTCAGCATTGAGATCACCATTAATCCTGACCAAATCTCCAACTCCATTTGCAGAAATGCAGCCCCAAACGTTCAAGGAGCCTCCACCATGCTTCACTATTGACTGCAGACACTCATTATTGTACCGCTCTCCAGCCCTTCGACAAACAAACTGCCTTCTGCTACAGCCATCCATCCATCCATTATCCAACCCGCTGAATCCGAACACAGGGTCACGGGGGTCTGCTGGAGCCATTCCCAGCCAACACAGGGCACAAGGCAGGAACCAATCCCGGGCAGGGTGCCAACCCACCGCAGGACACACACCAAGCACACACTAGGACCAATTTAGAATCGCCAATCCACCTAACCTGCATGTCTTTGGACTGTGGGAGGAAACCAGAGCACCCGGAGGAAACCCACGCAGACACGGGGAGAACATGCAAACTCCATGCAGGGAGGACCTGGGAAGCGAACCCAGGTCTCCTAACTGCGAGGCAGCAGCGCTACCACTGCGCCACCGTGCCGTTCTGCTTCTGCCAAATATTTCAAATTTTGACTCATCAGTCCAGAGCACCTGCTGCCATTTTTCTGCACCCCAGTCCCTTTGTTTTCATGCATACTTGAGTCGCTTGGCCTTGTTTCCACGTCGGAGGTATGGCTTTTTGGCTGCAACTCTTCCATTAAGACCACTTCTGGCCAGACTTCTCTGGACAGTAGATGGGTGTACCTGGGTCCCACTGGTTTCTGCCAGTTCTGACTGATGGCACTGCTGGACATCTTCTGATTTCGAAGGGTAATAAGCTTGATGTGACTTTCATCTGCTGCACTAAGTTTCCTTGGCCGACCACTGCATCTACGATCCTCAACGTTGCCCGTTTCTTTGTGCTTCTTCAAAAGAGCTTGAACAGCACATCTTGAAACCCCAGTCTGCTTTGAAATCTTTGTCTGGGAGAGACCTTGCTGATGCAGTATAACTACCTTGTGTCTTGTTGCTGTGCTCAATCTTACCATGACATGAAACTGTCTTCCACAACCTCACCTTGGTAGCAGAGTTTGGCTGTTCCTCACCCAGTTTTAAGCCTCCTACACAGCTGTTTCTGTTTCAGTTAATGACTGTGTTTCAACCTACGTGTGACATTGATGATCATTAGCACCTGTTTGGTATAATTGGTTGATCATACACCCGACTTTGTGCAAGTGTACCTATAAGAATTGATGCTGGTTTGAAGGCAAAAGGTAGTAACACCAAATATTGATTTGATTTAGATTTTTCTTTTGTTTGCTCACTTTGCATTTTGTAAATTGATAACAATAAACAATCATTATTCATATTTCTGAAAGCATTCTTTGTTTACAGCATTTTTTCACACCTGCCTAAAACTTTTGCACAGTACTGTGTGTGTGTGTGTGTGTGTGTGTGTGTGTGTGTATGTATATATATATAATATCTAATAGGTCCCTGCTCTTCACAAGAGATCTTATAAGGTTGCCTGATCAAGAGATGTATGAGTACATGGGAACAAGAGTCCCCCTGGTTGTTAAACAACTTTATTCAAACAATATTCTGTCAAAAAAGGACACAAGATGAATTTTTGAGCAAAAGTATAAAATGGTAATTTTTGGAGAAGACAAAATCCTTATGTTTGCTACAGTGCATCCAGAAAGTGTTCACAGCGCATCACTTTTTCCACCTTTTGTTATGTTACAGCCTTATTCCAAAATGGATTAAATTCATTTTTTTCCTCAGAATTCTGCACACAACACTCCATAATGACAACGTGAAAAAAGTTTGCTTGAGGTTTTTGTAAATGTGATTTCTCAGTTTTTTTATTTTTAATACATGTACATAAGTATTCACAGCCTTTGTTCAATACTTTGTTGATGCACCTTTGGCAGCAATTACAGCCTCAAGTCTTGTTGAATATGATGCCACAAGCTTGGCACACCTATCCTTGGCCAGTTTCGCCCATTCCTCTTTGCATCACCTCTCAAGCTCCTTCAGGTTGGATGGGAAGCGTCGGTGCACAGCCATTTTAAGATCTCTCCAGAGATGTTCAATCGGATTCAAGTCTGGGCTCTAGCTGGGCCACTCAAGGACATTCACAGAGTTGTCCTGAAGCCACTCCTTTGATATCTTGGCTGTGTGCTTAGGGTCGTTGTCCTGCTGAATGATGAACCGTCGCCCCAGCCTGAGGTCAAGAGCGCTCTGGAGCAGGTTTTCATCCAGGATGTCTCTGTACATTACTGCAGTCATCTTTCCCTTTATCCTGACTAGTCTCCCAGTTCCTGCCACTGAAAAACATCCCCACAGCATGATGCTGCCACCACCATGCTTCACTGTAGGGATGGTGCCAGGTTTCCTCCAAACGTGACACCTGGCATTCACACCAAAGAGTTCAATCTTTGTCTCATCAGACCAGAGAATTTTCTTTCTCATGGTCTGAGAGTCCTTCAGGTGCCTTTTGGCAAACTCCAGGCGGGCTGCCATGTGCCTTTTACTAATGAGTGGCTTCCGTCTGGCCACTCTACCATACAGGCCTGATTGGTGGATTGCTGCAGAGATGGTTGTCCTTTTTGGAAGGTTCTCCTCCCTCCACAGACGACCTCTGGAGCTCTGACAGAGTGACCATCGGGTTCTTGGTCACCTCCCTGACTAAGGCCCTTCTCCCCCGATCGCTCAGTTTAGATGGCCGGCCAGCTCTAGGATGATTCCTGATGGATTCGAACTTCTTCCACTTATGGATGATGGAGGCTACTGTGCTCATTAGGACCTTCAAAGCAGCAGAAATTTTTCTGTAATCTTCCCCAGATATGTGCCTCGAGACAATCCTGTCTCGGAGGTCTACAGACAATTCCTTTGACTTCATGCTTGGTTTGTGCTCTGACATGAACTGTCAACTGTGGGACCTTCTATAGACAGGTGTATGCCTTTCCAAATCATGTCCAGTCAACTGAATTTACCACAGGTGGACCCAATTAAGGTGCAGAAACATCTCAAGGATGATCAGGGGAAACAGGATGCACCTCAGCTCAATTTCGAGCTTCACGGCAAAGGCTGTGAATACTTATGTACATGTGCTTTCTCAATTTGTTTATTTTTAATAAATTTGCAAAAACCTCAAGTAAACTTTTTCACGTTGTCATTATGGGGTGTTGTGTGTAGAATTCTGAGGGAAAAAATGAATTTAATCCATTTTGGAATAAGGCTGTAACATAACAAAATGTGGAAAAAGTGATGCGCTGTGAATAGTTTCCGGATGCACTGTATAATGCATGGAGGAATGCAAATCATGATTTGTGGTGGATTTGCTGCTTCATGTTTTGGAAGGATATGGCAGTTCTTTATTACCATTATATGGTGCTGGGAAACATTGGACTGAATCAGCAACAAAGATGCTTAACCAGAAGAAATGCTATGCTTTTGAAGAACCATTTTAGAGTCTTGAACTTGACTTTAGAACATCTTCTAAATGTGTCCCAGGTCTGAAATATCAGACAAGGAGATTTTGGATTGGTATATGTAAGTGTTCAGATTTTTCATCCTTTATATGGCGATGTACACTTTTTTTATGTGTGGAATTTGTTCAGTTCTTATGTTATGATATGATCTCTTAAGTCATCATAATTTAGGAATCATTCACACCGAATTCCTTAAAATTAAAATATTTTTACAAACATTTTCTCACAACTGTAGGCATGTCTCTTCAGTAGGATTAGTTTTGTAATCAAATAAACACCTGCATTGAGTGGTTGTTTTAAATGGTTTATGCAGATTTTATTTTTAATTTTACTTAAAGATAGTTTATCCTGATACATATTGTATCTGGATCCCTCGGATGCATTGCTGCCACTGTGGAGTTTGCTGATGGGTTCCACTGTTAACCATGAAAATGTACTTCTTTAAATTTGCACTTTAAATTCTTGATTGAATTTACCATACTGGAATTTTTAAATTAAATATATAGCCCCCTAAGCTAGTAAGAATTAATGCATAAATTGCTGAAGATTTCATAGCACCTGTACACTGTTGTCATCAGTTTATAGTTGTTCTGTAGGGAGATTTAATGAAGTGACTGCTAACCTGTTTATCTTCCATTTTAGTGTAAATATTCTCTTCTCCCACTTATAAAAAGTATTTCAGTACTGCCAGATATTGTTTTTATGTCTTTAAAGTGTATTTGAGACAGTCATATTTACATTTGAGTGCAATTTTGTGCTTGCTTTATATGCAATCCAGGTCTGTTGTTTTTGGCAATGATGTTCCTGTACCAAGTGTTTAAATGAAATAGGAAAAACAAACGTATGCATAGTTTGGACTATAATGTAGCCTTTATGAGAGCTTGACTCGTATTACGGATGCTAAATTCCAACTTTGACTTGTAAATAAGTGATCTTTATCTTGCAGATACTATAAATACAATACTAAGGTGTTTCCAATGTAGTCTGTAGCATTATTGTAGTACTTTCCTGTTTTTCTGTATTCAGTGTGCAAGTCCAGCATATTTTTGATTTAATTCCTTTAGTTTTGGTGATTTCGTATTACAAGATTGGGTGTTTAAGAATATAATAATTTTTTTTTTTTTTTTTAATGGAGTGACTTAAAGTAGTGGGACGATAAAGACATAGTTAATCAAAAAAGCATTTAAAATGATTGGTTCCTTTTAGACAGAAGGAAACCATGTTTTCAAATGTAGACTGGTTATGACAAATGAACTTTTAGTCTGTCCATTTCCAGCATTGTGAGGTTTTTTCTTGGTGTCTATCTATCTATCTATATTTATTTATTTATTTATTTATAAAGCAAAAAACTTAGAATTTTCTTTCAAGAAAACAAAATTTTATTTGTAAGTTAAACATGTAAATAAATATTCACATGTTAACATAAATATAGCAGAAAAGGAATGTCCAATGCTGTATTAATGCAAATTTTGTACACTTCCTTTGTGTGATACATTTTGAGACAGTCGAATGTTGCAGTAGAAGTGTGTTTCTGTATGCTTTTTTTGTTTATTTTTTCTGCTGATTTCACATGAGATGATCATGCAGGTCAGGCACTGACATTCTACTGACGTGCACCTTTTGTTATTGCACACTACCACAGCACAAAGTTTAGTGACTTCCACATTTTCCACTACATGAATGTTGGCAGTTGCTACATTGTATGGTGTGCAGTGCTGCTTGAATCCTTGCTTGTCCTTGCACTTCATCACACTTATTTTGGCGCTTTTTTGTCATGCAACTACTGTTGCATCATGCAGCATTTTTTCATACAGTGCCGTATCATGCATCAGTTTCTCTTTATATGTTGACTTATTCACATCCTCACTATTGCTAATCCCCATTGGAGATTTGAATAATGTTTCACATTGCTCTAAAGTTGTCTTTATGGCTTTACGTTTGCCTTTGTGTTTTTAGTTGGAGGCTGTACACTACTCATAAACATTGACCTTAGAGAGGCAAAATGCATAAAAATATTCATGATTGTTTTGCAGAATGCTGTTATTGTGTCCACTAGATGGCAGCAGAATACTGTCCTGCGCATTGTTTTGGCTTAAAAATGTAAAGTGGATCATTGCAGTTACCCAGAGTCTGACCTATGGTTAACCATAATTACTTAGATTTCTGAGCCCAAGTCATGCTTGGGTTTAACGAAAAGGAGGTTAAAGTAAATAAGATTTGACTTGCTGTGGGGGTGTTTTACAGTTAGACAGATAACACTTCCATGTTCTTTTAAGTGCACACAAGTAAATATTTCTGCATATCCCATTGTCTTATATGAGGTTGTGAAAGGTGGATACAAACAAAGCGTGATTAAGCAAGGATTATCAGGATAGCCATGTACATTTGTTCCTGTCAACCAAAGATGAGAACAAGTTTCGACCACATGCAGAATGATTCTGTCCATTAACGTATCTAGCTTGAATGTTTAATCTGCTTGCAGACAGTATCAAATGTCCAAATAAAATATTTGGCTTTATGTCTCACATTGTTTATTAGCCATGCCATGATTAATAAGATACTGTGATGCTCTATGAGGAAAATTTTTGAAAAATATAATTGGTACTTGGTGGCATAATTGTTGTGAAATTGCGTAAACATTTTTGCAATAGTTTGCTAGTTGGCAGAGATTTTATATGCCCAGACAAATGGTAGGCTTATGCTGATGATAGTTAGGTCAGGAGGTGACCATGAGAGTATGTTTGAGAATACTGTATTGGTAAAAAGAAATAATTTTAATGTTATGGAAATTCCTAATGCAGTCAGTGAAAGCAATGATGCTTTTCACAGAGAGTGGCATGTCATTTTTAATACACGCTGCTGATCGCATTTATGTACTAAAGATTAAGAGACTGCAGTTTGTTGCACCCATGAAACGCTTGAAAATGCAAATTATTTGTAAAAATACTCGAGTTGCTTAGCTTTAAGTGCTGAAAAGCTAAAATTAGAATTAACTCTTAATGCACATTGTATTGTGTTGTACACTGTAAACCCAATATACATTTTTACACTAAGAGGCTCTGTTTAGTAACATACTGACACACTTAACAATATGCTTGATATCACTGCTAAGACTTAGATTCCTCTTGCTGAAATGAAATTAAACCATTAGTAGTTAAGAACATATTCCAGAAGTACCTAAATACTTGCAAACTGCTACTCAATGCACAGATGTCTTGTTGAAATGTGGAACCATGTTGAAATGATTCAGTGAACAGCAAAATTAAATCCCAATATTTATGGTACAAAAAGGGAGAGCTGTGCCTGCACTACAAGAAGATGAATGAATGGGTCTAACATCTTGCTGTCGTTGTTGACCTTACTATTCACTTCAACATCCTGAATACCAGAATGCAAAAAAAATTGATGACAGATGTTTTTGACTGAATCTGCACTTCTGAGGTTATAAGAAACTAAGCAAAATGCTTTTCACTTTCCAATACTAAAATATCAAAAGATGGAATAGTCTGCCATGATGAATGCCTAAAAATCCAACAATGACATCTTTAAATTACTTAATCTTCAATATTATATGGCTTATTGAAAGTTTCATAATCCTTTCCAAATTTTTAAAGAATGGCACATCAGAGGAAAGTTTTAAATGCAGTTAATTGACCTAGACTGTAATAGTGTCAAGCAGCAGGAATTCTAAGATTGTCCTGCTCACTAGAATTCCGTCAAATTTTCTAATAATAAGTAAGCATAGAGCTCCGTTCTGAGCTCAGTTTACCAGTCTACATTTAACTTCAGTACCAAATGTATGATGTGAAATCACTTCATATAGACATGGTGCAGAGAAGTGTGTTGGGAATTTCAAGGCAGTTGTAACAAAAATGAATAGGCAAGTAGATTCTGCATCAAATAAGCATAGCATAACAATGTTATGTTAGGAATTTTCGGATAGATAGATACTTTATTAATCCCAAGGGGAAATTCACATACTCCAGCAGCAGCATACTGATATAAAAAACAATATTAAATTAAAGAGTAATAAAAATGCAGGTAAAAGCGGACAATAACTTTGAATAATGTTAACGTTTACCCCCCTGAGTGGAATTGAAAAGTCTCATAGTTTGGGGGAGGAACGATCTGCTCAGTCTGTCAGTGGAGCAGGACAGTGACAGCAGTCTGTCGCTGAAGCTGCTCCTCTGTCTGGAGATGACACTGTTTAGTGGATGCAGTGGATTCTCCATAATTGATAGGAGCCTGCTGAGCACCCGTCGCTCTGCCATGCATGTCAAACTGTCCAGCTCCATGCCTATAATAGAGCCTGCTTTCCTCACCAGTTTGTCCAGGCGTGAGGTGTCCTTCTTCTTAATGCTGCCTCCCCAGCACACCACCGTGTAGAAGAGGGCGCTCGCCACCACCGTCTGATAGAACATCTGCAGCGTCTTATTGCAGATGTTGAAGGACGCCAGTCTTCTAAGGAAGTATAGCTAGCTCTGTCCTCTCTTGCACAGAGAATCAGTATTGGCAGTCCAGTCCAATTTATCATCCATGCGTAATATGTTCCACTTGAGGTGTTTCTGAGTGAAATCTGACCTACTGTCTCGGCAAGTCTGACACCCTTCAATGTTAATGAAGGTTAAAGCTGCAAGTGTTTTTTGAACAAAAACTGGCAATTGCAAAGTGCTTTTGCCAACAGATTAATTCTGAAATTCTAATATAAATGTATTGTTACAAGATGCTGTGATCATTAGCAATACATTTCAATACTGAAATTGTTCAAATGGTTAACATAATGAAAAAAGCTTTTCTTACTTTGCTTCAGAGAAATTGTATTTACACTTTACACTAAATGCACTAATTTCAGCCTGTGAATAATTTACAACTATGGGCACCCTTGCTTAAAATGTCTGTTATTGTGAATAATTGAATGATCACAAGATGAGTCTGATGACCAAAAGGCATAACGTTAAAGATGCCATGTTTCTTTTCAGCATTTTATGAAATATTAGTGTATTTTTGTTTAGTAGAATTGTACAATGAGGGTGCAAAAAGGGGAAGGAACATCATGCAAAGTTTTGGGCACCCCATGATATTTATTGTTTCATATAGCTTTTACTAAGGTCTTAGAACTTAGTTGGCTCATTAGGGCTTATTCACAGTCAATGTTTGAAAATCCCAGGTGATGCAAATTTCAAGGCAATAAAAATTTTCTGACTCCTTTAAACCTTGCCCCAACAATCGGCAGCCATGGATGGCTCTAAGCGGATGCCTAGCTCTGAAAAATAAAAATTGGGAGGACAAAGTTATAAGAAGATAGTCAAGCTTTTTTTTTATATATATATATATATATATATATATATATATATATATATATATATATATAAAGATAGCTGTGTCCTCAGTTCACTAGTTATTGGGAAATGGCAGTTAACAGGAGCAATGGAGGTCAAGTTGAGGTCTGGAAGACCAAGAAAACTTTCTGAAAGAACTGCTTGCTTATATTGCTAGAAAGGGAAATAAAACCAAGACTTTCAGGAAGATTTTTAGTCTATTGTGCAGCGACACCTGAAAATGTATGACCTTCAGCTTAGAGTCAGCAGAAGAAAACTTTTCCTGGGTCCTAGCCACAAAATTCATCAACTGAAGTTTGTAAATGAACATCTCAAACCAGCCTGATGCATTCATTTGGAAATGAGTCCTGTGAACTGACAAAGTCAAAATAGAACTTTTTGGTCACAATATGCAAAGGTATGTTTGAAGAAAAAAATTGCCAAATTCCAGGAAAAGAACAGCTCTCCAACTGTTAAGCATGAGGGTGAATTGATCTTGCTTGGTTCTTGTGTTGTAGAAAGTTGGCACAGGGAACAAGTCATTTGTAGAGGGAAGAATGTATTTAAATAAATACCAGCAAATTCTACAAGCAAACATCACAACATCTGTAAAAAAAAAAGTTGTAATTAAAAAGATATTGGATCTTACAAGAAGATGCACCTCAAAATCAACAATAGAATACCTCAAGAGGCGCAAGCTGACAGTTTTGCAATGGCCCTCACAGTCCCCTGACCTCAACATCATTGAAAATCTTTGGCTAGACCTCAAAAGAGCAGTATTTGCGAGGTGGCCCAAGAATCTTGTGGAATTGGAAACCTTTTGCAAGGACAAATGGGTGAAAATACCCAAATTAAGAACTGAAAAACTCTTTGCAGACTACTAAAACCATTTATAAGCTGTGATACTTGACAAAGGGGGTGTTACTAAGTACAGACAATGTTGGGTGTCCAATTTTGTGCTTTTCATTTTTTGGTATTTTTGTACCTGTGAATGATGGAAATAAAAAATGTAATCTTGCTTAAAATATTTGTCATCTTTTACATTATGCCTTTTGGTGTTCAGTTCATCTTCTGCTCACTTAACTATTCATAGTAATTGACCTTTTTAGCAAAGGTGCCCAAACCTTTTGCATGCCCCTGTACCCAGGTCATAAGCTGTTAATAATTGTGCTGCACAAGTTTAAAATTTTTAATCTTGTGTTTATTAATTCATGGATAACATCCTTATCCCAATCTTTATCTACAGTGTCTGTCTGCCACCCCACCCTTGGTAGGAAATGTTGTATATAATGATACAAGATTTTAAAAGTGTATAATTAGAAGTCATTTTTCTTTGGTTCATCTTATATATTTTTAGAACAGGAGCTGGCTAATTTATGTGTCTTTTTAGCAGCTTAAGCAACTAAGTCTTTAATCTTAGAGTTTTAAGATATTGTGTGCAGATGTTGAGAGAAATCTGTTCTAGTTATATAAGTTGAAATGGTGGTAAATACCAGAGTGCTGGTGGATGTGCTTTTTAGTTTTTCGTATTTTTTTTTTTTTTTTTAAAGAAGCTAAGATTTCCTTTAGCTTTAAGTTGAATTTGGTTATCTAATTTTTTAAAATTTGCTCTAAATTTTTAGACATGCCCATCCATTGCAGTTTTCTTTATTTAAAATTTTCCAATTTGTGCTGCTGTTTACCTCCAAATTGTCTTGTGCCTTCCCATTTGAGACCATCTATTAAAATTAGTCTTGTTTGGGGATGGAAAAAAAAAATCGGACCACTATGGGGCATGAGGCTAGTGGTTTTCGAAATGGGGGCAGCACTTCTGCCCAGGCTGGCATTCTTTAAATAATAATAATAATAATAAAAATTTAAATATAAGGTTTAATTTGATTGCCTCAGGTAGTTTTTAAATGTTTTTCATTTGTTGCATAAAACTAGTTCTATAATATTGTAATTATTGACTACAGCTACAGGTCTCAATATGTGAAGTATGTTGGCAGCTGTTAGTTGATATGTGAAAGAACATAAATTTAAAAATGGTGGTGACATGGCCTTCAGAAGGATTCTTGGTTACACAGCAGCCGAACCAGAGTCTTAATGCTTGACTACAATTTAATCCCACTGCTTCATCTCACAGTGGTCGGTCATTCTATGAGACTTCACCCCCAATCACACCAATCTGAAGTGTCTGTCTGTTTGCATGGTGTCTGAGCAAAATGCTCCTTCTTGCTCCCCATCTGTTTGAACTGATCCATGCCAGGATCAAGACAGATAGATATTTGGAAAAGACAACATCTTAATAGGGGAGTGAGGTCTACCTCACCCTAGTGCAAGAGCCCTGGGTTTGCATCCCCTAGGTTTTTCCCTTTATATTACACTCTGACTTTGCTAGTAGGCATAACTTTCTGGATGTATTTGCCTGTTACTGTGGTTTACTTTTTCCCCCATACTGAACATTTGGGTGATTATTAATTTGGTAATTGTAGATAAGCTTGTATAGATGGGATTCTGCATTGTAATGCCTGTTTCTAAAACTCTTTCTGCATCGTGTTTTCCAGCTATATTTTCCAGTTGGTTAATCTGTAATGTTACTTTGAAGAATATTGTATAAAAGAATTCTTAATGGTATTTGAATTTTGGTGAATTTACTAGAATCCTGGAAGTCCTGTGTTTATGTATAATTAGGACTGCTGTTCTGTCCAGGTATTATTCCTGCCATGTGCTTTATAAGTGCTGGAATAGGTTCCAACTGCCCCGAAACCCTGCCCTGAAGAAGTACATTGTCCTGTCAGCAGGGTACAGTTTTGCAGAGTAAAGCAATATTTAGAGTTTGAGTAATGTGATGGTAATCTGTTGAAGGACATATTTATCTCCATCTTCTACGAGGCCACTAAATAGCCCCTAACTTGTAATTTTAATATTTGGAAAGTAGGAAGGATCCAACGCCGAATGAGAAAATGCGACATAGACCATGCAGGGAGTGTAATTTGATTCCTATGAAGCACTAACTTCTGTCATGCCATTGTGTTTTTTTAAGGCATATTAATACATGTCAGCAAAGGTATATTAAAAACTGTTCCATGGGTTTTAAAGTATTGTAAACATTTTATATCAGCAGTCTTTTTGGTCACACCTCCCATTTGTTAATTATTTTTTAAAACATTCGGACACTAGCACTTTTATTATGTTTTATCGTAAAGTCTCAAATCCACCAAGCTTATAATTATACTGCTTTGTATAGATTTCTTTTGTGCTTTGTGAAGCACTTTGTGATAATGTAAAAGATCCTATATATCCATCCATCGTCTATCCTGCTTATCCAGTTCAGGTTCATTGGGGTGGAGTTCTCCTTAAACCTCTAGGTGTAAAGTGTTCCACTCACTCACTTACACATACTTTACAACTGGTGGTTAGCTAAATAAGTCCAGGTGGTGGTTAGCTGAATAAGTCCGGGATACCAGAGAAAATCCCAAGCTGATAAGGGAGCAGCACATTCTCTGTTCATATGAACAGTGCTTTTTGGCTGGAACTTGGACTGTGTAAAAGTAGGAATTTCAGCAAAAGCTGTATTGAATACTACAAGGTAGCATTGGAAAATATAGGGTGTTGTACATTTTGATTCAGTTTTTACACAAGCAACTCTTTCAAAATGTTTATAAGAAAAGGAAAAAAAAATAATGGCATAATTTTATTACATGGATTTTAGCATACACTGTGTTTTTGCAACTTTAATTTTTTCAATATCAGTTAGTGTACCCTGAAATGAATGGTTTTCTGTAATGAGGTTGGTTCCAGCATAGATGGACTCCAGCTCTGTATGACTCAGAATTAGAAAGAGAACCACAGTGACTATCCTTCAAAATCTTTGTTTTAACCATGACACATTTTCTAACTACTTTAAAAGCAGTTGGACTTTCACGTACATAGCATTATGCATTATAAAGCAAACAACATCATTAAAACATTGTTGCTTTTCAGCCCCACTCATCAGCTGCCGATTTTGTTTATCTGAGAGGAGTTCTGCAGCACGCAGCCTTGAGCAAAAGAGAGAGATGGGGACATTTCAGCATCTTTCAGCAGTTAGATGGTGGTTGTTAAGCTGGAAATAGTAATACAAATTTGTCTTTAGCAAAACCTAGTAAAATCTTCTTTCTTCATTTTTAGTGAATTAATTTAAAGAAATACTAATCTACCAGCTGATGCAATACTGTGTTTGTATGTTGGGGTCGTGAAGTAGTATAAGTTTCTACTGAGGAATTTTTTTTCCCTCCCACCCCCCTCTTTTAATGACAAGTCAATATTGTAAAATGACTTTGGCCTCTTTCACAAGTAATAGACATTTGAGTGGAGGAAGAAAATGAAAGCTTATGGGTTTTCTTTTTGAAGTCAATACCATCTTAAATTCCATAGGTACAAGATTAGTAATTATTAATGTATTTATTTATTGCAGAAAGTGTAATTCTTGCAGTGCATGTCAGTGAACCCGAATGACTGTGTATACTAGAATGTGAACTCAGACTGAAAAACCTATGCTGGCTCTGCTGTTCCTGTTTTTGTTGTAGCATTGCTATAATTTTGAGTGTTTTCCATCTTGTGTGGGTTTTGGAGCATATGCTTTGTCACTTGAATTACATTCAGATTAAAGAGAAATTAAATTAATTTAATTTAATTAAATTAAAGTCTTAGTTTTCCTTTGCTGTGCATTCATTTCTTTCTTGGCCTACATTAAGTAGTTTTCTTGTTAATAGTCTTCAGGATTTAATGGATTATAGAATGCTACCTATGTAAACTAACAGGTTTGAGCAGGCTTCTGAATGGAGTATTGACCCCAACAAATGCTTACACCACATTCCCTGTGGATTGGCTTGTTTACACTGGCTTCCTGTCAAATATCATTTTGTCTTCTTAACTCTGACTAACAGAACTGAGTACTAATAATGCTTTCACCAATTTCTTTCCAGTTTCTACTGTCTACGGACAACCAGTGAGATTGTGTTTAACTTGTATTCTCTTATGTAATTTTGTTTTCTAGCAGGTTTGGATATATAAAATGTTTCTCAAGGTGTGTCTCCTAGTGATTCCTCTCATGTATTTGCTGTTTGTTTTTCTTTATTTTTATATTGTGATGATTTAAGCTTTATTGTTGCCATATGAAACAGTTGATAGGTGTGAACACAATGTGTAACTTTCAGTAGATCTCCCATGGAATATTTTAGAATTTATCCAATATCAGTCGGAGAGTATCGCAAAGCATTAGGCAACCTAAAAATGTGTCATTTCTGAGAATACAATAGCTCTTAGTGAAGTAAAACATCTTGGCTATCGATTGTAACTACCAAAGCATTTAAACAGATTTTTGTCTTTTTTTTAATTTGTGGATGACCTTGAAAATAATAAATATTTTGAGGGCTAATTTAGTATTGAATCTGAGAGGCACATCTGTAGTAGCAGGAATGTAAAGTATGAATGGAATGAGAACAAACATCTGTCTTCAATCTCATTTATTACATAGTCCTCACAGATCTATCAAACCGATCACGAAATGTCAGTCAGAATGGTCACAGTCCAGGGTTCTGCTCTGTATTGTCTGGTTGTACTTTTTGACTATAACTTACTGTAAATGGAGGGACTCTAACGTTTTTCAGATTACATTGAATAGCTAACCAAAAATAAGCATGCTAGATTTGAATCTTACGATTGGTTCATTTGAATCAACCTCATGAGATTTTGCAAGCTCAATATAGCAGTTTTCTAGCTTTGTTCACATATACTCAGCAGATGGGGGATGTTGCTGGATTGAGTTTGAGGATTCTTGCCTCTTCCTTGTATACTCAGGCCTTCAATGCAAACTTAGTAAATTCCTGAGAAAGCATGCATTTCTGAAATTAGCTATAGAGAAGTAGTAAAAATTAAAGTGAACTCGAGCAAAATCCCATAGAAGCTGTCTTGGCTAATATGAATACCTGCAAATGCAACAGGATTTAATGAAACAACAAATATTACTAAAACACAAGGTAAGAAAAACAAATCAAAAAGAAAAGAAAATAGATGTTTAATACTGTGTATTTCAAAATGTTTAAAAGTTACTGCAAAGAAATCTAAAAGGTAAAAAATTAGAACAGTTCTCAGTCTAACTTGTTACATGCTTCAATCCAGGCCAAAGAGGGTATTTCTGAGTGTGATTATCACTAGAAACAGCTTTCCATTTTGCACACAACTTTCAAGCTGGAGGAAACTGAGCTTTGATTGACATTCAGGAGCGATAAAAATGTGGCTAATTGGATTAGCTGTTGCAGTTTAACATATTCATGTTTTAAAATGGAACTTTAGTTATAATTATGTATTATATAGGAAAAAACAGATCAAACACAATACTTTGTTCATCACTACATTGTAGTGTATAAAAACACTTGATTTTTGTGGTCACCATTTTCCTGTGCTCTTTAGGGCACCTAGCTGTTTTCCTGTATTTGACTGCGAATATACAGTAGCTGGGTAGCTCAGTTAATTCCTTTTTGAACTATTAACTCAGAAATGGTTTGGAAATATCTGTAAATTGTATGTTGGGGACAACTTTATGCACCGTAAATGTGGAATGTCATGTTAACTATTGTAATTTTATTCTGAGCATTGCCTAGATGGGCAGATGCAAAATGCAAAATAAGTTTGTCTTGGAATTTATTCTTATCTTAAGCTTTGATTTTCTTGACAATCACGTGAATGCAAACTATAATGAGAATTTATACATTCATGACTTAGGTCTGCCAAGTTTGGACTGTTCTTGTAAAACTTTTATAATGAACATGCTTTCAAGTTACACTGAGGGAAATTTTAACTTCTGTTCAGATTCATCCATCCATTATCCATCGCTTATCCGAGGTTGGGTCGCGGGGGCAGCAGCCTAAGCAGGGAAGCCCAGACCTCCCTCTCCCCGGCCACCTCCTCCAGCTCCTCTGGGAGGACCCCGAGGCGTTCCAAGGCCAGCCGGGAGATACAATCCCTTCAGTGTGTCCTGGGTCTGCCCCGTGGCCTTCTCCCAGTGGGGCATGCCAGGAACACCCCCCCCAGGGAGGTGCCCAGGGGCCATCCTAACCAGATGCCTGAACCACCTCAACTGACTCCTTTCAATGCGGAGGAGCAGCGACTCTACTCCGAGTCTGTCCCGGATAACTGAACTCCTCACCCTATCTCTAAGGGAAAGTCCAGCCACCCTGTGGAGAAAACGCATTTCGGCCGCTGGTATCCACGATCTTGTTCTTTCAGTCACTACCCAAAGCTCGTGGCCATAGGTGAGGGTAGGAGCGTAGATCGACTGGTAAATCGACAGCCGCGTCTTTTGGCTCAGCTCTGTCTTCACCACGGCGGACCGTTGCAGAGCCCACATTACTGTGGATGCCGCACTGATCCATCTGTCAACCTCCCACTCCATTCTTCCCTCACTCGTGAACAAGACCCCGAGATACATGAACTCCTCCACTTGAGGCAGTAATGTGTTCCCAACCCAGAGAGAGCATTCCACCCTTTTCTGGCCGAGAACCATGGCCTTGGATTTAGAGGTGCTGACTCTCATCCCTGCTGCTTCACACTCTGCTGGGAACCGTTCCAGTGAGACCTGGAGGTCACTGTCCGATGAAGCCAACAGAACCACGTCATCCGCAAATAGTAGAGACGAGATTCTGAGGTCACCAAACAAGATCCCCTCCGCTCCTTGGGTGCACCTAGAAATTCTGTCCATATAACTTATGAACAGAATCGGTGACAAAGGGCAGCCCTGGCAGAGTCCAACCTCAACAGGAAACGAGTCCAACTTATTACCGGCAATGCGGACCAAGCTCCTGCTCCTCCTCCGCCTGTACAGGGACTGAATGGCTCGTAACAACAAGCCTTGTACGCCGTACTCTTGGAGTACACCCCATAGGATGCTTCGAGGGACACGGTCGAATGCCTTCTCCAAATCCACAAAACACATGTTTTGGTTGGGCAAACTCCCATGCCTCCTCCATGATCCTGGCCAGGGTGTAGAGCTGGTCCAGTGTTCCACGGCCGGGACAGAATCCGAATTATTCCTCTTGAATCCGAGATTCGACCATCAACCAAACTCTCTTCTCCAGCACCCCTGAATAGACCTTACAGGGAAGGCTGAGGAGTGTGATTCCTCCTATAGTTGGAGCACATCCTCCGGTCACCCTTCTTAAAAAGGGGGACCACCACCCCAGTTTGCCAATCCAGAGGTACTGCCCCCGATGTTGCAGAGACGTGTCAACCAGGACAGCCCCACAACATCCAGAGCCTTGAGGAACCCAGGGTGAACCTCGTCCACCCCAGGGGCCCTGCCACCTCGTAGCTTTTTAACTACCTCGGCCCCTGTTATGGACGGGCCCCCTCTCCCAATAACCCAACCCCCCTGAGTCCTCCAGCTCTTCTTTCTCTTAGGAATCTTGCAGCCACAGCTCTGTTCTGCTGCTTCGACAACGGAGGCTCGGAATATGGCCCATTCAGACTCGATGTCCTTCACCTCCCTCAGAATGAGGTTGAAGTTCTGCCGGAGGTGGCAGTTAAAGATCTTTCTGGCCGGTTCCTCCGCCAGACGTTCCCAGCAGACCTGGGTCTGCCTGGTCTGTCCGGCAGCCTCTCCCGCCATCTGATCCCCTTCTTGGATCGAGGCCTTGCCGTGGCAGAAGGGCTTGTGCAGTCTAGTGATCCTCGTGGCTATGTTGTTGGGAGCTACATGCTCCTGGTAGGGCTTCCCAAGGCAAACAGGTCTGAGGTGAAGATCCAGACTAACTCGATCCTGAGACCCCATATGGAGTTAAACCAAGGATCGGTGTTTCCCTTGCCCGGGAAAGGGTACCTGGGGCCCCACCCTGGAGCCAGGCCCAGGGGAGGGGCTCACTGGCGAGCGCCTGGTGGCTGGACCTTTGACCATGGGGCCCAGCCGGGCTCAGCCCAAAGGAGCAATGTGGTTCCGCTCTCCTGTGGGCCCACCGCCTGCAAGAGAGGCCATAGGGGTTGGGTGCAATGCGATATGGGTGGTTGCCGAAACTGGCTGTTCAGATTCTATTTTTTAATTTTATGATTATTTTATGAATTGCCAATAGTCTCTGTTCAGATTGTTTTGGATAGAAATAAGGGTTAGGAACAACATGCATTTTTCTTTAATTAGTCACCATAGCACTGTATTTTTTTTTAATTAATAAGATGACATACCAGTACCTGTCATTAACTCGGGACTCCAATCTGGTCTCTCTATTATTTAAAAAAAAAAAAAAAAATCTTGGAAGGAAGGAGACGAGACGTGGTTTTCTCGGAAAGACACTTGTATGTCCAGCGAGAGAGATTTAACCATGCCCGGGGCCAGAAATAAAGGACAAAGAGTAGATGACAAAGTAGAACGTCGTAAACAATTCAAAAATGTTGGTGTGGTACACATGCAGAGCAGGTTAGAGATAATGGAAGTACGAAAACTTGAAAGCTCAAAAAAAGGAGAGTAAAGATCACATTAGCGCAAACTAGCAGAAATTATTACTCGGTGAAATAATGGAACAGCAAAAAGAGATCGAAATATATTGTTTGGATTTAAACTTTTAAGTCGGAGACTTGTAGATCGTCTAATTCATGTTGCCAGCGAGAATTGAAAGATTACAAAAACGTTGGCTCGGTATTTTGTCCCATGAAACGGAGACTTTGAACATGACACGTCATGCCCTACTTATCACTATTTTCAAACAAGACCACGGTCATCTAACCTCTCAGTTGTGTAAATGCTTTTTGGCAGACACATTTCCTGCTGTCTCAGCTCTTATAAATTTTATCAGGACAATAATTTTATACGTTCTAGATGACACATCAACAACAAAGCGAAGAAGAAAGAGCATGGACAAACATTTGAGAAAGTCGTTTTACTTATTAGAGAGAGAGAGAAACGATATTCACTCACAGGCAGTTATACATTGCGTTGTCACGATGCAAGTCCAAACACGGAATCAAAATTCAATGTGATCTTGAAGAAAAGTTAATTCCAAATATTGTTTTTAGTAAAGTTTTAAAGTAAAAGTGAAAATAATGCATATGTAACATTTCCCATTGAAAATATCAATCTCTTTAAATTGTGTATCCAGCTAACCAAACCCGGGGGTAGGCGTGTGAAGCGAGCAAGGGGCAGAGCCCCTTAATAATATTAAAATTTGACTAACTCTGTTCTCTGGCTCTTCAGTTGCATCTTTGTAGCCAAGTATTGCAGTGTTTTAACAGATTTTACCGCCTGCATGATGTGACTGACTTGTGTACTGTTGTTAACATTTTAATCGGCTTAATTCTTAAGGAAATGGTTAGACATTTTGTCAGTTTTTCAGTGTTATTACAGTAGGTTTTTTTTTTTTTGGAATTGGCTTTTATTTACTTGCTTAAAATCAAAACACCATTCTTTCACTGTACTACAAAAATGTGTTTAATTGATCTGATGAATGAATGTAGTTTTTTTTTTTTTTTTTTTTTTTTTTTTTTTTTTAGCAGATCATAAACTGAACTGAAACCTTTTTATTAAATTTCTGTAAATGCCTGGTTTAAATAACTGCAGCCAAATATTGAAAGAATGAGAAAAGTATTCATAAGTGTCTTTTGTGTGTAAAGCAATGTACACTTTAAGAATTCAGCATGAGTTATAAGTTATAGTATTCTTTGTCAAAATTAAATTTTTGTTTTTTTTCTTTATTGGCATTTTTTAATAATACTCAGCTAAAACAAAGTATATCATTTTCTAAGTATGTGATGATGATGATGATGATGATAAGGTGTCAAAGAGGACTTTTCCATTTTGAATATATACCAGAGATGTAAGAGAAGATAGTCTTTGCAGCTCCTGGTACTTCAGTTTAAAATGGGAACTACTCGCTTTAGTACCTGGATAATATTAGAAGCTTGCCTATTATTCTAAACAATGCAGTTTATATATCTGCCTTAATGTGGAATAGATCACATAAAAACTCCTGTCTTAATTTGTTTCTCTGAATGTGCTTTGCTGTCTTTTTTTTAAATCCACTTGCCTTGGGAATATATACTGTTGGATGTGATCTTGATATGCAGTGGGTGTCAAATTCTGACTCTGTGGGATCACTATTGAACACTTCAGAGTAATTCACAGCAATGATTCAGACATTTCAAGCCCAAGTGCCACATTCACACACTGTTCATTGGTTTGTATTTAAATGGTATCTTTACACCCAAGATTTCATGTGTGTGTACTGTATTCTTTAGGTGTGTTTTTTAGGAAAGATTTAATGTTGTTATACTACTGCATTGTAAAATATTCAAAGTTATAGTACTACATATAAAATATTCAGACTTTTTTTTACATGAACTTCTTTTTATTGTATATATTATATGTGTTCCTCATTAATACATGCGTTTATTTTTTACTTTGGAAGATGTCAAATAAAATACTTGTTTCCACAATTTATTTTGTAGTAACTCCAGCCAAAGTTCAGAAACCTTTGACTGCCTGTTTTTTGCCCTTCAGGTATTGCACTGTTAACTAAACAAAGCTGTGTTTAATCAAACCTGATTTTCTGGTCTGTCTTGTTTCACCTTTTAACCCTTCCAATTCTTCTCTCATTCCCTGTAGTCTCAATAAGCTCTTGGAAAAACACACATTTGTTTATTCGTGTTTTCTGTACGTAAAACCTAGTGCTTAATGGCCGTAATGTGTATTTGGGGAGTTGATTGTTTGTTTGAGTTTCTAATCAAAGGGAGTTTGATAATAATGAAATCTACATTTTTTCACCTGGCTAGTTTTAGAGGAGTAACCTAGGGTGAACTAAAGCCTAATCACAGGCATCTGGAGATCATTGATAGACTTGCAGCCTTTTGGACACTGAAACACTGTTACCTCCAGGATGTCTCTTTTGGCCTATTCCTTTTCAAATTTCACTAAAGAAGTTTCAGGTCCTCTGTTTACCTCCCTGTAAGCATCCTTTTATTTATTTATTTTTCTTGTTTTGATTAACCATTCGCAAAAGCAATATATATGTATTTCTAACTGCTATATGTGGATCATTATTTTGTTTTAACTTAAGTTTCCAATCCCATACCCTGCGACTTTACTTCTCATTTAATCATTATAGCCTCTTGGGAAATAATTCTTATCACCAAGAGTATTTCTCTAAACCTGAAAACTACTAACTGAATGGGAATACTAGAAATGGAAATGCTACATTCAAGGTATTAACCATGTACTAAACCGGTCTAAAATAAAAGAATGAGGAAACTAAATACTGGAGAACTTCTTCTTTAACCCCTTATGCACTATGGGGTTTTTGGCATTATTGTGCCTGAATGACATATCCAGAAATAAACTGCTATTATTCTGCTTATGTAATAAAGGACCTTACACCAATATCAACTAAATAAAAAACAAAAAAATGTACTTTAGGGATTTCTCTCCAACAACTCTATTTTACAGTTTATATCCAAGGCAGTTTATGACCCACAATCCTGGGATCAATTTTCTTGTGCACCCCAATCTGCTAGCTATTATTACACCAAGTCATAACTCGCAGCATTGCAAAATTATACTGTTTGGCACAAGGTGTTCCCTCTTTTTGGAAATATTTAGCCTCATACACCTAAACAATCTCTCAAGTGCTGAAATTGCAGTTATGCTTTTTATTTATTATTTTTCACCAAATGTATACACCCATATATCACTCTGAAACAATAAAGAACTATTATTGTTACATATAATTATGCACTCATTCAAACCTTTAGTTTAAAAATTACTTTTTATGCCAGTCCTTGAAACAATTTCTGTTTACCACTAGACACAGTACAGTGTTATATTTTGTACAATAGATTGATATTTTTGTGCTGCAATTTAACCATCTCCTGCTTTCCTCTGCCATTGCCCCACAGAAGTTTAGTGCATTTTTATTTATTGGTATTTGATTTTATTTTCTTACATTCCCTACATTATACCAGCTTTTTCCAGTGTTGGATTATGGAGAGGGAGGGGATAGTACCTTTCTTGGCAGCTCTGGGTGCAGGGTAGGAAACAGCCCTGGACAGGACCCCCCGACCCAACCCCCAGATTCAGTCATGCGCACCACACACAAACACACCTAAACCAGAGTATCTTAACCACTTTTTAGTCATACGTGGCTATTGCCATGTCACAAGAACATGGCACTTGCTCATGGTATAATCTGCCATCATTCAACCCCCAGACCTCCCCCACCACCTCCAAATCTAATCACCCTCACTTGATCCAAGTTCTCACTTGAACCTAAGATGCCCCTCTCCCCTGGGTGCTCTTTGATTTATGGCCTGTTTTGTAATTGTGTTTGTTTCTGCAGGGAAGTGTGCACGATTAGAAATGGGATGCAAAAATATTGCATGGTGCTATCAGTGATGGGAGTTTTTAATACTGTGAACAAGGCACTAGCTGAAACTGCTTTTTTCCCATCCTCATGTGGTTTCACATGCTTTTAACAGTCACCTGGGAAAGTTTGTGTAGCATGTTTCAGTAACTTTCAGTTTGGGGAAGACGAGGTCCCCATGTGAAACTACAAGGAGCAGCGTGCACACCATGATGCTTCAAAGTTATACTAAGCAGTACTTGCAAATCAAACATAGTATTCCTTCAGCAAACATGTTGTTCTTGAAAGAGTGAAAACTGTGACTCAAGGTCTGTATCACTAGAATTCTGTAACTTAAGGACTCCCAACCTTTTTGGATGAAATTTCCTTAGTACAAGATTAAAGTGTTACTGCTCCTCCTCCAAGCAATCCACATGCATGCCTTCTGGACATGCTGTAATTATGCATAAGTAGGTAGTAATGAATTTTGTTTTTGTCTGCCTATTGGTTTCTGGAGATGAAGTCCCAGAAAATAACTTGGTAAATGTTGCAGTGGAAATCACTCCAATTTATGGTGATATTCCCTTAAATGTGGAATGGTTAAAAACCAGTCCACTGGAAATGCACTTGCATTAACTTATTGCAGGTCTTATAATATTTATGTAAGATGCTAAGATAGCAGGGATAACAGTTGAACTAGTCCTTATATCTAGGCAGAAAAAAATTATGTACCTAATTATTTTTCTTTCTGATGAGGTTTCTAGTTCTTTTGATATTTTCTCTTCCTTTCTGGTTAATGTCCTGAAACTAGCCAGACAGTTTAAACTTCACATCCTCTGTCACATGTAAAAGTTTGGATATCCCTGGCCAAATTTCATATTTTGTTGACATTTTAAAAAATGGTGAGTACAACTTTGGCAGAGAACCAACTTAAACATTTTTTTGAAATTGTTAATATACAGATAATTTATTTGATTAAAAATATAAAAGCTACTGTTTTGTTTTTTTAACAAGGCCTTGGAAGTACTCGTTAGGCTGTTAGTGTGGTCCAGCTTAGCTCGTTGTGTTTCTGATCAAGAATTGGCATTAGGAATTGTTAGCCTGATTTCAAATTCAGAGCCTAATAGATTCTTTGACTCTTCAAACCTTGTGCAACATTCGTCAAGTGTAGGCCTTTCTAAGGATCTCTAATTTAATCTAATTGATGCCTACAAAGCAATTTGCATAGACAAAAATGTCATTATGAAATGACAATAAAAGAGAACTGTTGAGGCCAATAGATGATCTGTGAGGCCAATAGATGATCTGCAAGACCAGGAAAACTGACAGAACAAGTTGTATAGCTTGCAGGAAGGCAAAGGGAAAACCTTCATTGCACTGTAAGAAGTGCAGGCAATCACATCTGAGAAATGCGTGGCAATGCACAGCTCAGATGTGCCGCCTTACTTACATGGACACAGCATTCATGGAGGAACCATCAGAAGGAAACCTTACCTGCACTTCCATCACAATAACATTTTGGAGCCGTGTACTTTGGAGTGATGAAGTTAAAATCTCACTCTTTGGCCATAACCCTGAAAGATTTCTTTACAGGAAAATAGGAGTAGCATTTGAAGAACAGAACATCTTGTCAACTGTTTAGTATGGGGTGGATGTAATATGCTTTCGGTTTGTGTGGCAGGTCCTTCGCACTCCAGTTTTCACAGCCCTGAAGCAAGCCGGTTCTTCCCTCTCTTTTCTATCAGATTTATGCATGCTTTCCCCACACACTACACTGTTCTGCTCCTGCTGTGCTGGTATTGCAGTCCAGCAAATTCTTATTCTCTCAGTCAATAATAATACAGCTTTCCGATTCCTTTGAGGCAGATCTTCGCCCTTCATGTACCTTCTGCCAATGGACTGTGGACTCTGGTGCACCTTCCACTTTCCTCCTTTCTGTTCCTCAGAGCTTACTGTGATACTTCATTTGCCTAACTCACAGAAGCTGTCCATGTTCATGGCCCTCTGGTGATATGTCAAATAAACGAAATACAGTTGGAAAATATTTCTTAACACTTTGAAATCAAATCTAGAACAATACACCTTTCAGAATTCATTGGGAGTTAATAAATATTAGTGAAATGCACATTAATTAAAACTGTGTGTGTAATACGTGGACTACATGGGTTTTTAATGCTGTTTATTATGACGTTTTCCATTACACTATACATATATATATATATATATATATATATATATGGAAGAGAAGGTCTGTGATACGGTTTGCATATTTGCAGCTGGAGATCCACGAAGGGAGAAAAAACGAATCACGAATCATAAAATAGTTTTTTTTTTTTTTTTTATATATATTCCTGAGCTTTCAACCCCTATCAGGGGTCTTCATCAGAGGATAATGTTTAGACTTACAGGAATCAAAGGCAATATATAGCAACACATTCATGGCATATGCTGGATTTATGTCCAAGTGTCTGTTGATGGCGTTTTCATCTGATAGCCAAGACTCAGCCAATTCTCTGGCACTTTTAGTACTGGCCTTAAATTTTACTTTTACGTTGTCCCAGTTGAATGTGTGTCCTGTCGATTTAGTATGTGCATATATCAAAGATAGTGCGTCCTTTCTTCTGACGGCGTTGCGATGTTCCTGTACACGTGTTGAGATTCTTTTTGACGTTTGTCCTATGTATACCGCCGAGCAAGAATTGCATGGAATACTATAAACTGCGTTTCGTGTTTCGGCTGTCGATTTCTTGTTTTTAGCATTAAACAGGACCATGCGCAGATTGTTCGTGGGTTTATGTGTTATTCTGATGCCCCACTTGGTCAGGGTGCGTGCAGTGCCTTCTGACACATTACGGGAGTGAATGCGAGGTGGGGTGGGGGTTCTGATTTAAGTCGATTGTATGCTGATTCCGCAAACAATGCTACGCAGACAAGATTCTACACTTCGCCAGCAACCACCCGGTATCTCATAAATGGAGCTGCGTGAAAACCCTATTTAAACGAGTCCACACTCATTGTAATACCAAGGAAACAAAAATTAATGAGAGACGCTATCTCTTCCAACTTTTCACCTCGAACGGATACTCAAAAACATTCATTAATCGGAGTCTACACAGCAGACGCCAAAGGAATCAGCATACAATCGACTTAAATCAGAACCCCCACCCCACCTGGCATTCACTCCCGTATCACCATAATGTGTCAGAAGGCACTGCACGCACCCTGACCAAGTGGGGCATCAGAATAGCACATAAACCCACGAACAATCTGCGCATGGTCCCGTTTAATGCTAAAAACAAGAAATCGACAGCCGAAACACGAAACGCAGTTTATAGTATTCCATGCAATTCTTGCTCAGCGGTATACATAGGACAAACGTCAAAAAGAATCTCAACACGTGTACAGGAACATCGCAACGCCGTCAGAAGAAAGGACGCACTATCTTTGATATATGCACATACTAAATCGATGGGACACACATTCAACTGGGACAACATAAAAGTAAAATTTAAGGCCAGTACTAAAAGTGCCAGAGAGTTGGCCGAGTCTTGGCTATCAGATGAAAACACCATCAACAGACACTTGGACATAAATCCAGCATATGCCAACTTAAGAAGGACATGTACACAATAATTAAACTATACAACCACCCCCCCCCCCCCCCCCTTGATCATACTGACTTAGTCACCTCCAAACCCCCACTGAATGTGTTGCTATATATTGCCTTTGATTCCTGTAAGTCTAACCATTATCCTCTGATGAAGACCCCTGATAGGGGTTGAAAGCTCAGTTTTTTTTTTTTTTTTTAATTCCTATTTTATGATACGTGATTCGTTTTTTCTCCCTTTGTGGATCTCCAGCTGCAAATATATATATATATCTGTTTTCTGTGCTTGGGCACTGTTCCCGAATGCTACTGAACCGTGCTCGGGCCCACCTCTTCCAAGTGGGCCAGGGCACGATACGGTTGGCCTGGCACAGAGCGATCACACTAGTCAAACAAACTAGACTTTGCGGGATTAAATGCGGAAAATGTGCTTGGGCACAGAATGAATTGGCACTGTAAGTACATCCTTAAGGTTGTGAATTTTGGTTCCCATATTAAATAAGTAAATCTTGCATTCCTTCTCCCTGTAAATTTAGCATTGGAGTGATAAATATTTTTAAGTATTAAACATGAAATAGCTAGAAGAGTCAGGCTAGCAGACATTCCACATGCACAGTGTGGTCCACCTGACATTCCAGTGCTCGTTAGAATAAGCAGAAATACGCTGAAATTAAATGTTAATGTACAGCAGCTCAAAATTGGCAGATTTAAGTTTGGAGTCCTAAGCACTGGTGTCTTGATCAGAGTTTGTTCATGTTTTGCTACCACTGTCCCTGGTAAAGCCTTCTACCCCGTTACTGTCAAAAGAAAAAAAAAAATATGTTTAGTAATATTGGGATATAGGTTTCCTGAACCTTCTGTTTACTGAAATATTTGTGCTGTGACCTTAACAGATGGGTCTGGAATAAGGTGATTGGTAGTAGAACAACTTTGACAAATGAAATGAACAAATAGTGTGACTGGCTTTTATGGCTTAACCTTTACTTCAGAGCTTAAACTTACAGGGCCCATGTTGATGAAGTAAACCAAGCCTTTGTGGGTGGGGTGTGTCCAGAAATCAGTTATCGGATTCAGCCAAAAAGAATCTACATCTGTGTACCCCTAACATTGGGGAATTTTTTATAATGAAATTTAGTTAAATCCCTGACCATTGCAGATCCCACTTATCATATATATTATACAAACACTGATTTATTAGGGGACAGTTTAGAAATAGAATTAACAATTCATGTAATTCACATCTCCTAGGTGGGAAAGGGAAACTGTAGTATCCGAGGAAAATGTTAAAAGATTAACTATTTTCATTACAAGGATTTTATTTTAGTGAAAAAGTTGATTTATTAATACTAAATCTGCATAATTTGATGTGTGTGGGATTTATTACAGAATATTTTTTTTGGTAATATATGGTCTGGTCAGCCTTTGCAAAACTAATGTGAATTTAAAATTTTGACTGTACAACTTAGCTGGCTTGAGTATGAACGCAACATTTTTTTATTCTAGGCTTTTATTCAGCATACTGGTGTCTCTTATACCAAATTTCACTTGCTCTAGAAAAATTTGTATCACTTTAGACAGGTGGAGTTAAAATGTTATATCCAGTTCGACCCTGGTAAGATTTGAAATGTTTTTTTTTTGTTTTTTTTTGGTTACATTTCTGGTTGTTTTTGTCTATAGCTCTCCTAACCAAAAATTTGAATGTGTTAATCTAAACTAATTTGATTTGTCAGGAACTATTGCTTGCTGTTAACTGTTCTTAAAAGAATACTTATCTACTTTAATACTTGAGGTTTTGCTAATGGGCTTTTTTCTTATGCTCATTTCAGATGAACGTGAGGCTGTTCAAAAAAAGACTTTCACAAAATGGGTAAACTCTCACCTTGCAAGAGTGACTTGCCGCATTGGTGACCTTTACACAGATCTACGAGATGGCCGAATGCTTATCCGCTTGTTGGAAGTGTTATCAGGAGAGCAGCTGGTAGGTACACTTTTAAGCTTGTAGTTTCATTAAGCAAGTGCAAGTATTGTAACAGTCTCAAAGTACATGATATGTGTTAGATGTGGCCAAAATCTGCATTTGAAGTCTGTAGTCGCTCTAGCTATTATGTCAATCAATTCAATTTCATTTGTCATTCAGCAGAACATCCAAGATGTGCTGCAGAACGAAAATACAATGCACAAGACATTAATAAAAACACATAGTTAAAATCAGCCTACAATAAAATACTAAAATGTTTCATTTAAAAGACGAACGGCAGTAGGAAAAAAACTGTTTTTAAACCTGGTAGTTCTACATTTCAGGCTGCGGTACCTTCTGCTTGAGGGCATGAGGGAAAAGAGTTCAGAGGCAGGATAAGTAGGGTCTCTAGAAATCTGCACAGCTCTGGCCAGACAGCGTTGTTTTGCCAAATCTTGTACATTTGGCAACGGGGCTCCAATGATCCTCTCCGCAGCCCTCACCACTTTCCTCAGTGCTTTCCAGTCCGAAGCGCTGCAGCTCTCCTGCCACAGAGAGCTGCTGCTGGTTAGCACGCTCTCTCAGGTCCCTCTGTAAAAAGTGGTGAGGACTGACTTACTGAGATGGGCCCTCTTTAGCCTCCGCAGAAAGATCAAGCGCTGGTGAGCTTTCTTGATGACGGAGGAGGTGTGCAGGGACCAGGTGAGGTTGTTCGTCACATTAACTCCCAGGAACTTAGTAGACTGCACAATTTCCACAGCAGTGTTCTTAATGTAGACCGGGATGTGTATCAGCTGTTTCTTCCTGAAGTCGATCACCAGTTCTTTTGTTTTTTTCGACATTCAGTATCAGATTGTTTTTATCACACCATTCCACAAATGACTTCACCTCCTCTCTGTAATCCCCCTCCCCGTCACCTCGAATGAGACCCACCACTGTTGTGTCGTCCGCATACTTAATAATTTGGTTTGTGCTGAACTTGGCACAACAATCGTGGGTCATGAGCGTGAAGAGGAGGGGACTTAGAACACACCCCTGTGGAGAACCTGTGCTCAAGGAGATGGTATCTGATTTATTCTTTCCTACCCATACGTACTGTGGCCTATCCATTAGATTTCTAAACATCACAGACACTTGCAGGACAAACTCTGGTTTCGTTTGAACTGTTTGTGTAGTTCAACAAGTCAATAGAAATTTTAGTTGTTGATCTAAAGGGGACAATCAAGATAAATTTTATGATTCATCAATTTTAAGATCATACAATAAACAGTATTTAAGAACAAAATTGATACATTTAATAAAAACAACAAATGAATAAAATGACTGTTACTGTGTGTGTTTAATAAAAGAAACTTTTAGAAAATTTTAGTGACACAAGCATCCATACTCTTTAAGCAAGATGCATAGAAAAGATAGAAAGACAACAACAGCAAAGTATAGCCTTAAATCTGAAGCAGGGTGTACTTGAAGGTTTGCCTTACACGAATATTGCTATTAGTAACCCATGGGGCCGAAATTTAACCTGAAATGGGATGTTGAACCTTCTGGTGGAGCCTAACAAAAATGACATTTCTTAAAAAGCATTTGGATACAAGCATGTGGTAATAGTGTATCATTTGGAAAAGATTTAAAGCTTTTGTTTCAAATTTTGATCTTTGTGCTCTGTAATATTTAGCTGCTTAGGGAGACTGCTCTCACTTTAAAAGTAAAACTACAGAAAAGTGTCTGGGGCAAATTAGGTTAACAACATAATCATGATGAAAAATGTTTAAATTTAAAATCATCAAAATAATCCTTTTAATACACACCTTTTTTTTTTTTTTTTTTTTTTTTTTTTTTTTTTTTTTTTAATAAACTTAGTGACTTAAATTTATTCTTTTTTTATTGCTAATTGTTACACCTAGGAACCTAGACTGTAACATTGTAGTTACTAATCTAGATCCTTAACCACTATGTAATGGATATGTAATGGATTCCATGTTCCATTCCATCTTATTTCCTCCCTTTAAATAACTAAATTTAACAATTATCTGCTCGTAATATTAAAATTTTATCACTTAAATACAACTGAGAGTTTTGTTTTATTGACCTAGAATAATTTTTTTTGAAAGCTATACTCTTGATAACAAGACAATTGGTATTTGAGTTATTTATTAACCTATAAGGGCCATGTTATAATGTCCAGTACCTTACCATCTAGTCTGCACCATTTGCACAATGGGATCAGATTCTTCCATCATTTTAGAGATATCTTAACTGTACGAAAATGGCTCTTTCATTAAGAAAATTGTAAAATTGTTCTTATTTGTCTCATTTTTACATTTTACCTTAATTTTTAGCCCAAACCAACAAAAGGACGTATGCGAATTCACTGCTTGGAGAATGTAGACAAAGCTTTGCAGTTCCTCAAGGAGCAGAAGGTGCACCTAGAAAATATGGGCTCTCATGACATTGTGGATGGAAACCACAGACTCACATTAGGCCTCATCTGGACCATTATCCTACGTTTCCAGGTAAGACACTTTATTGTGGCCCTAACTGGTAATTTATTTTTCTTTCTTGTTTTGCCTTAAATTATCTCTCACACCTTTTAAAATATTTTTCTCTGCTTTTAATTTGGTGAATACTGTGTAATGCACCAGGGCTTTGAAGTCTTGGAAGTAATAGTATTATTACTGGAAGTTGCACTATTATTTATTGTATTGTTGTTATTACCGTATTTTTCGCACCATAAGATACACTTTTTTTTCCCCAAAAGAAGGTTGGAAATGTCTGTGTGTCTTATGGAACGAATATTGTGTCACAGACCATGATGTGTATTACCTGACAAAAGTCGACATCCAGGGGTAGAGGGCGACAAAACTCACTGTTACGTTACAGGCATTCCCTCTGTGCTTGGAGGAATGTTAGACTCATTGACTCGGCATCTAATCCTTGCGTGTGCGTGAGTTGCGAAATGTAAACAAAGGCAAGATGGCATCGACATCTCACGAGGGAGCGAAGCGAGTGCAGAAAACTAAATACTCGACAGACAATGTTTTGCGCATTATCACTGAGTTGGACTCTGATTTTTCAGAATCTGATTTTGTTGAGAGTGATCAGGAGATTGAACAAGAGAGTGAGGAACTGGCATCAGCTGATCGGGACACCAGCTGATGCCGCCCCAGCTGAGTGCATTCGTGCAGCCGATGCACCTATGGCAAGGTTCGTGTGGGAGGAATACCTAGACATTGATCCGTGTGAGCCAAACTGGCTACCGGACTTCACAAGACAGTATGGCTTGCTGTTGGACTCGACAGATTACCAGCCGCTGGACTACTTCAGGGTGTTCTTTCCTGAAGCTGCCTTTCAGCTACTGTCAGACGAGACAAACAGTTATGCAGAGCAATTTTTTTGAATGGAGGGCTGTGCTTGCACCGCATTCTCGTTTTTCAAACTGGAAACCCACAACAAAACACGAGATGAAGGGCTTTGTGGCATTACAAATATAGATGGGACTAGACTGGCGATATAACTTCAGGGAGCATTGGTCCAATCGTGCTTTGTCCCCTGGTGGCTTTGGACAGGTTATGCCGCGTGATGATAGGTACGTGCTCCTGCAGAGTGATTGTGAGCAACTGAGCTTCATAAATTCTGACACTAGTGATGAGGAGTTCTTGGGGTTTCCATAAAACTAGAAGAGTGCTTGAACCTTAAAGTCTCTCCTTATTTGTTAATGACAGTGATGATGTTTCTTAATACCGCTGTTGAATTTACATGGTTGAATTATTATTCTGCTATATTTTATTAAACATATTAGTACACCATTTGGTTCTGAATATTTTTTTTCTTGTTTTCCTCCTCTAAACCTAGGTGCGTCTAATGGTCAGGTGCGTCTTATGGTGCAAAAAATTAGGTATTTATTAGTTTAAATATTATGCAGTTTAATAATGGTAAAGTTGTTTAAAAAGTCACTTTAATGTGTCAGTGGACAGAGATTGTTAACATTAACAAAGTGTAGTTGGTTTGCGAAAAATATTTACTATTTATTCCTTTTCTAAGACATGTTCAGTGCAATACAACTTTTTACAAGGACCTCTGGATATTTTACTAAGTCTAAATGCCTCTTTGGGTGGTTGAAAATATGTTGTCAAAATTTTAGTTTAAGTTGTTGGCAAACTTTGTTCAATAAAAAGGTTCTATATTTTGACTGCATCTGTCATGCAATGTGATTCCTTGTCTTCATTAGTGCCACCCCCTTGAAAACTATCACTTTATTGGGTCCATGCAAACCTGTATTAATACTTGTGTGCACATTAAAATGTTTATTTGTACAATGTACAATTCTCATGACAGTGGAATAGGTTATTGTTAGCCAGTAATTGCAGTGGGAAATGTGGTTAACATCCACTCATGCATGGGGAAAAAAATACCGTCTAATACTGTGAAACCGGTATAATTTTGAAAAACACCGTGATATAGAATTTTGATCATACCGCCCAGCACTACTGTCAATTGTATGCCCACAGTAGGATATAGAAAAGGTGAAATATTTCAACAAAAGCTTTGCACTATAGTAGTGCTTAAATAGGTAATAATAACCATTGGCAACGTTTCTGTGCCACTTTTAACATCGATTAGGAAAATTCCAGTATTGGAAGTTTACACTGCTGCAGTATAACAACTGTGTGTAACATGTGTGACACATCAACCTTTTTATTTGCAACATTTACAGAAGCTAGAGAAAATAAAATTCTAGCTCAAACTTTTCGCCAAGCATTAATTACTGTCTTTCCTTAACAAAATAAGGACTTATTATAAGATGCATCATACACACCAATTTCACTTCTGAATAATGAAGTTAAGATACTCTCAAGTCCTAACTAGAAGGATTGAGAAAGTGCTTCCTTCGGTTATTTCACAAGATTTATTAAAGGCAGACACTTAGCTTCTAATCTTTGATACCTGTTTAACGTAATAAATTCACCCACAAAGTCTTAACACCCTGGAGATATTATTGTTGGATGTAGAAAAAGCATTTGATATGGTTGAATGGAACTACCTTTTCACTATATTGGAGAAATTTGGGTTTGGCCCGAACATTTGTGCATGGATCAAACTACTATATACCAGTCCAGAAACTTCAGTTTGTATTCACAACATTAATTCAGACTACTTTAAACTAGAATGTGGTACTAGACAAGGATGTCCCTTGTCACCACTGCTTTTCGCAATCGCATCGCATTGCAAGTCCACTATCAAAATGCTTATGAGATCAAGTTCTTCTCTGATAATCCCCTTAAACAGAAAATTTCTCTGTATGCAGATGATGTGGATTTGATATATGCAGTACCATAAAATACTGTGCCTGCAGTCCTGACAACATTAACAGAATTTCAAAAGATTTCTGGTCTCAGAATTAATTTAAAGTGTCCTCTTTCCAGTGAGTTCTCAAGCACACAATATTAGATTGGACACCTTCCCTTTTATCATCGCAGTTTAAATACCATGGGGTAAACATCGTAATTAAACATAAAGCTCTTTATCAAAAACATTTTGCCATCTGTATGGGAAAAATTGAGCAAGACTTCCATTGCTGGTCTACCCTTCATCTCACTTTAGCTGGAAGAATTAACTTTAAGATGAATGTCCTTCCTAAGCTTTTTTTGTTTCCAAACATCCCAACTTGCATCAATAAATCATTTTTTAAGAAATTAGATTCAACCATACCCTCATTTATTTGGAATTCAAAACATCCACATATCCAAAGGGCGACCCTACAGACTTAAGGCAGAAGGTGGCATGGCTGTACCTAATTTTTAATTTTATTACTGGGCGGCAAATATTCAAGCTATAAAAACCTGGACATTGACACAAATATTTGAATATACACAGGCTTGGTCAGCAATAGAAATAAAATCCTGCAGTACTTCTTTATATTCCTTGCTTTGTACCCCAGTAAGTACAAGTCATCCCCAATATACTAACAACCCAATTGTGCTTCACTCACTCAGAATATGGAACCAATGTAAAAAGCATTTTAAGATGGAGATTTTATCTGTGGCACATCTGCACAAGAACCACCTTTTTCCACCCTCTCAAATGTATGCAATTTTTAATTTCTGGAAAACATTCGGGATTAAGTCACTTAGAGATCTGTACATAGACAATGACTTTGCATCCTACGAACAATTACATTCCAAATTTAACTTTCCAGCAATACATTTCTTTCTCTACCTTCAAATTAGAACCTTTGTTAAACAAAACCTTCCCAATTTTCCTCGCCTCCCACCTACCTCTATGCCAGAAAAATTATCGATCAGTCTTGAGGACTGATCAATGCACAGAATTCACTCGAGCTCCATATGCACAAAGCATACGATTATTCAACTTAAAATTGTATATCGAGCACATCTACCTCGTTTAAAATTGTCCAAAATGTTTCCAAGGCAAGATCCAACCTGCAAATGTTGCAATCAAGTTCTAGCTTCATTGGGCCATATGTTTTGGGCCTGCACCAAATTAACATAATTCTGGACCAAAATCTTTAAATGCCTTTCAAACAGCCTTGGTGTCACTATCCCTCCTAATCCATTAATAGCAGTATTTGGTGTACTTCCAGATGGGCTTAAAGTGGAGAAGGACAAACAAACTTTAATTGTCTTTACTTCACACTTGGCACATATTCTTCCAGTTGAGCAAGATAAGTCTCTTAACTCTCCTATTTAGTGGGTAACTGATGTTATATACTATTTGAAATTGGGAAAAAATGAAATTCTCACTTAGAGGATCTGTACAGAACTTTGTCAAAACTTGGCAGGACCTAATCAATAACATTTTAGAATAAACATTTTAATTGAGGAAGCAGATTCTCTCCCTTTTTTATTCTATTTATTTTTATTCATTTATTAATTTATTTACTTATTTTTACTAGTTTAAAGTTTTACTCTGGTAGCTTAGCTCTCTTTCTCAAGGGTGGGGGTTGATTTGTTTCAAACCTAGTTTTGTAAAAATTGTCTTGTTTATACAGGATGTTACTTGATTTTAATAAAATCAATAAAATGCAAAAAAAAAAAAACCGAGAGAAGCTTAGTTTACAGTTTACTGTTGAAGCACTCTATATGTGCATATAAACAAATGTCAAAATGATGAATTTTTCTATATTCCCAAGGATATAAATTCAACATAAAGAAATGAATTATTAGTAAAATATATGTTTAACTATTTTGTTTTTTTATGTTCTTTCCTTTTAGGAATGTGTTAGATATCATTTGGACCAATTTAGATTTTCTTCATAGTATTATATTTCACATTAATTTTGATTCCAACCCCCCCCACCACCCCCCACCCCACGGAATGGCACTGCAATTATATATAATATACTATATGATAACTATATTAAATATAGTAACCATGTTCATCCTGCAATCTACTGTTACAAGCAGGTGTGTGTTGTAGGGAGTTCCACCAATTACAACAAGAAGCCCACGACACACACGAGCATCCTACTGTTAGTAAGAGTTTAATTCTAATAGGTTCGGAAATGGCAGAACCTTAGCCCCAATTTGATCCCCTTTTCTGATGCTGACCTTTTGTAAACCGGGAAAATAACCACCCAGACCAAATTATTCCAATGAAACAATTAGTATATTTATTGGAAAATTCCAAAAAGAATTATATACATCCCCTTAGAATACCATACATTAAGTGAACCGAACAAATTAATAAAATGGGAGTACAACCTAATAACCACCTCTATAATGGAACCGTGCTCTTGCAGGAAAAAATGGTAACGGAAAAGAAAAGGAAATTATACACCTACTTACAGACAGAACTTTAATATAATTAACACATACATATATACACGTATATAAAACGTTCAAACACCTCTCTTTTACCCTACCATAAACATCCCCCAGTTCCTTTTGTTAAAAAAAAGTATCCTTATTCATGTTTGTCTCAATGGTCCATCTTGCATGGATATTCCACAGTTAAATCCAGATTACAGGTAAAATAGAATAATTGGTGTGCTTTCCTTTTAAGTTATAATGGAGTGTTCTCATTTACTGAAGAGTAATATTTAATGGAGAAGTCACATTAATTCAAGTTTCAAATGTCAGACTCCCAATGCTTTAATTTTCCAAATCTCTTCCTCCATTTTATTGCATTTATCCCAAATTTTATGATTGTTTTTATGCATTGAAGATTAATCCATAATTAATAACTCCTGTTAAACAGCCATTGTTCTGTTGCTTTCAAAGTACCTCCTCATTACTGCTTCTGTCTGCAATAAGAATCCAGAATTAGCTATTGAGCAAGACTGACTACCTTCAGTAAATACTTGTAAATGGAGTCAGCAACTTATCTGTTCCAGTAACATTTAAATATATTGATTTGTGCATTCACCAAGTAATGTTTTAGTTGTTGTACTAATGAACATTAAAAGACCCAACATACTGTCACATTCTGAGCTGTGAGCTACACAATTGAAACTAACAAACCATAAGAACATAAGAAATTCACCAAACTAGTGGAGATCATTTAGTCCATCAGGCTTTTTTGTTTAGCTAATAGCTAAGCTGTCTCAATATCCCCTCCAGATACTTATTACAAGTTGTCAAGGTTTCTGCTTCAACTACATGTCTCGGTAGTTTATTCCAGATTCCTGCAACTCCTGAATGAAGTTCTAAGTGCACTTCCCCTTTTAATATATTAAAAAAGAAATCTACTACTTTGAGAATAAAGTAACAGATCAAGCCTTTTAGCATTAAATAAACTAGACAAGAAAACTGAAGTCTCCTCATTCAATAAAATCCAAAGCAATATCTTCAGAGTTGTTATTGTTATTTCTACTATGAGTCTGAGTAGAAAGACAGGGAAAGCTAAGGAATTAGATAGAGATACACTTTTAGTGATGTTTATTATGATGAGATATGAGAATGGCTTATTAAGGCACTCTGTCCAACATCTGACTATTCTTTATATGAAAGTGTATTTTTGTTGAAACTAAACTTTGTATAGAAAGTGAAATTAGTGTTTTTCTCTTCCTATGTCATAATTCTGACACAAATGTAATGTTTTCTGATTCGTTCTCAGCAGTAAACCACATGGTTTTGCAACCCAGCTAAATGCATTAATCTGCATTACATGTTGTATCATTGGAGTTGTGCCTTGTGCTTCAAAATGCTATCTTGTTTTTATTTTGAGGCGGAGTGGTGGCTCTGAGGCTAAGGATCTGTGCTGGTATCCAGAAGGTTGCCGGTTCGAATCCCCGTCACTGCCAAATGAGATCCTACTCTGCTGGGCCCTTGAGCAAGACCCTTAACCTGTAATTGCCCCAGGGACGCTGTACAATGGCTGACCCTGCGCTCTGACCCCAAGGGGTATGCGAAAACTAACAAATTCCTAATACAAGAATTTGTATAAGGCGAAATAAAAAAAAAAAAAAAAAAAAAAAGTAAGGCTTATTTTGTCACTTTTGTAGACCTGCCACTTCACTTGACAATTGTCTTTCTTTTTACTTGCAACAAATGTCATTAGCACTGCCTTTTTGGATTTTCATCTGGATACTTTGATTTTCTTACCTTTGGTTACTTTTAATACCATGGGCAAAATGTACTACCTCTTACAGGGTTTGTCAAGCAAATTCAGTCTAAATTAAAACGATCAATTTACTTACATTGTGTACCTAATGTTCAGAAATGTATTAAAATGTACTGTGTTAATATAAGAAAAGAACTTACCTAGGCATATAAAACACACACTTACAGAATTAATGATCTTTTTGATCCCCCTCTCGATCTATATTTAAAAATGATGATACAAAACGTATATGGCCCAGTATAGTATATAGTATATTTGTCACATATAGACTATACAGTATATCTATTATATTTATGTGGTATACTATGATGTAGTAGATTTTTGGTTTTTAAGTGTTATGGTTGCCTCTGACAAAATGCTGGTGACAATAAGAATTAAGTTGACTTGCTGGCTTATGGGTATGTAAAATGTATTTTAAATGTAGGACTATAGCCAAGATTGTCACTTATTAGTGCTGTTAAACAGATTAATTTTTAGTAGATGCTCATTTAGATATCTCTGAGCTGACACTAGCTTTTAAAAAACCTATTGTGTACATAAACAGCTGCTCTAGGTTCACCATTAGGTAGGTGGATTAGATTACTTGATTATATCTTAGCAGTAAGACAGACCGGTAGTACAATGTAAGTATAGCAGATGTGCTGTTGTAAGTGGGCATGTTCCAACTGTTTATAAGGAATTGGTGCCTTTTTGGAGATAAATAATATTTAAGACTAGGGTGGTTGCCATAACTTTTTAGCTGAAGGGAATCTTCAGCTAAAATTCAAGAAAGTCTGTGCATTAACTTTAATGAAAAGTATTTGCTTTATAGTGCATCGGCAGACGTACTAACCTTGCCCATATATTTTCTTGTGGCAAGGGCGTCTTATTTTTGTTTTGCAGACTCCTGTTATTTGAAGTTAGTCACACAGTGTATTTTAGGAAGGAAACTTGGTGGAATAACTTACAGATATTACGATATGTTAATGTAAATTATATAATGTATTAAGACTTTTAATTTGATAAATACTTGCTGAAATTTCAATTAAAATCATTGTCACTTACAGGCATTTACTAGATGAATGATCAGTTATGTATTCAGTACCATAACATTGTCATAGTACTTTAGTAAAAAATCTGAAGTCATTTAATTTTGGTAATTTGTTACTTATATATGTGTAATCTGTATCTCATTCTATCACATTCACCTGTTTCACAAGTAGAGCCTTTTCAGCAATTTTTTTTAAACATATCCTTCTTAAAAGGAACTATGTAACCATTGAATGTAAATCTACACATTATATGCTCACACTGTTATGTTTTGGAAATTAAGGAGATGTTTGTTGATGATGCAAACTAGAAATTACGCGTTCACCCTGAGACTCATGGGAATTGGTGTCGAGGAGAACTTAAATCATGTAGTAAAGTTTCTGTTACTTTACCTGTTATGAGATGAGCCTTTTGTGTCAGGTTGTAAAAACAGTTTAATGGGTTTGCATATCACTATTTTTAAGCAGTTATTTTAAAGTAGACCAGGAACTTTTGCAAATATATGTGTTGTGTTAGCAAGATCTTCACAAATGGAGCATAAAACAAAAATAGGTGAAAAGAACTATGCTGGTGGCTGGTAAATCCTAGCCTTTGGTGGGCTAGGATGCAAGTCACTGCACCTAGCATTAAAGCAGTATTTTTTCTTTATCCCTACTCCTGTTTCTTTAGAGTTACGCTTTTACCTTTAATGGTGTAGCAATGATTCATTATCTGCTTGTTTCGGAGTTATAATTTATAGTTAACTGACCAAAGTACCTCACATTGCCTGGGGCATAATGGGTTAAGGTAAAAGAGCAAATATTTGTTTTTTAAATATTTACCCTTTTGCCCCTCCCTGGCTGAAATGCTAGTGTCCCATCCATTATCTACACTTACCCTCTCTTATCAATTTTTCTGTTGTTAAAGAGTCAAGAATTTGTTGTTTTTGTGTAAAATTTAATTCCATAGTGGTGGTAACTCCTTACTGGTTTACTGTGGCTTCACAAATAGATGTTTAATAGCACAATAATAAAATGGTTGACATTTTGAATAAGTGAATCATTGATGCACCATGTAATCTGGGCAAACACTCTTGAATTCAGCTAACACAATTTAGCATACAATTACATGCAGAATTTCATGAAGATCAAAAACAAAAGCAACATTTATTTCTATACTTTGATACTGTTGTATAGAACACTCAGTGTCAACAAATCGGTCATTAGAAGAAAAAAAAAGAATTGAAATTAGGAAACAAAAATCATAAAATAAGTCAATACAGGCTTACATAACATAGATATATAATTAATAGAAAGCCAGAGTCCTTATAGTATCATATTCTAAGTCTCTAAATTAATACAATGATAACATCACATGGCTTATAGAACAGAAAGAAAAAAAAAATCGATCTGCAGGGATTCCGAGGCCAAAAGACCATCCAGCCCCCCCACTGAGGGTTGAAATGAGGTTCCTAGTCTGAAAAATGGATAAATAACTTCAAACTAAGCTGAAAAATACAAAAGATTGGTAGATAGTATGATTTTATTTATATGCATATACCAAAACGGACTGTTTCACCATTTTTTTGTGATTAGCCATAGTTGTAACTATGTGTCAAAAGATGAAAGAATATTGATATAATTATCACCATAATTCCACAGTTCATTTTATGTGGTTTGGCAGTCATGTTTTACATAAAGTTTCATTTCAGAAATGTTGCAAACATGGCTCTGTGCTTTAAATATGTACACATTGTGTACCAGTTAGTTAAATTTAACTAACAAGACACCATTGAACACCAGGGGCAGAAGCGTGATCTCTGGGGCACAGTTCTCCAGATGAGCATGCTGCTCAACTTGGAAAGAAAGCAGGCAGCAGCTAATATATAGATAGAACTTTATTTGTCTCCAGGGGCAGTTTGGCTTTTTACAGAAGTGCTTTAAATAAATAAATAAATCCTAAGAATGTACTCTTCCACTCACTACCCTTTGAGTCTTAAGGTCTTTATAAAAAAAACTGGTCTCCCAGTTACTAGGGATGCTCCGATTGATTGGCCACTGATCTAAATCATCCTCTTTTCACTAAAAAGTCTGTATTGATGATCTGTAAATTGGCAGATCACAAAATCCGATCTTTTCAGCCCCAGTTTTCTAAGCTTTACAGTAGTTTGGATGCAGTGGTCCTTTACACAAGGTATTACAGTAGTTGAGTAAGTGCAGCAAACTTCATGTAGAGTAAAAAGAGTTGAGACTTGTTTTATCAGAGAACTTAACCTTTATGTTAAAGAAGATGGTGTAATAAACTGTAAAAACAGAATCTGAGAAATTGTACTGTGTTTTTAGACAAACGGCAAGAAAAACTACTTCAGTGAATTCAGATCTTTCTATTTTGTTCTTTAAAATATACACTGTTTCTGTTTGGACAGCAAGATTGCTTCAAGTGAAGCATCTTACATTTTTTAATTGGAAAAAGAAAAGATGAATTTGAAATAGCTGCTTACAATAGGTACAGTATATTAGCTTAACAGCAAAATGTATCTTTTACTTATAAATCTGCTAAGCATGTTAGTCTTGTGTCTTCTTGATAAACAGCTAATGACCATATGATGCAATTGCAGCTTTTTAAAACATTTGTACTGTGTTTAATATTTGTTGCTGTGTCTCATACAGTACACATTTTTGGTAAGAAAAGTACTACATAACTAAAATGGTAATCCATATTTTGTAATTACAGCTCAAGAATTCCGATTGTAATACACTGCTGATACACTGAAGAAAAAAACGCCTCTTTATAAATATAGTAAATGTATATTTTAACGACCTTAAAAGGTGGATAATGATTAAAAATGACAAAATCTATAAGAACACATATATTTACATTTAACCAGTGTTTAATTGCCAGTATTAATTGATTGATTGATTGATTGAGAGTGTGTCTGTATATAAAATAGTTGTGCCCATAAGTTTACATACCCTTGCAGAATTTGTGAGATTTGTACCATGCTTTAAAGAGAGCATGACTGATCAGGCAAAAGACATTCATTTACTTTTAATGGAATCCAAGTTAAATGATAAGGCATCACAAAACAGCACCACATTTAACCAAAACATAGTAATAAGGAAAATAATGAGATGGTCCCAGTTCAAAAGTTTGCATACCCTTAGTTCTTACTATTGTTTATTGTCCACTTTACCATCAATGGTGGCATTTAGAATTTTGTGATAGTTGTGGATAAGGCCCTTGAATTTCTCAAGTGGTAGAGCTGCACATTCTTGGCGAAAAGCCTCCTAGTCCCATAAATTCTTGCGTTGCTTTACAGGAACTGTATGTTTAATAAAAATAATATATTTTATTTATATATATTCCCTTTCCCATGCTCAAGGTGCTTTGCAGAGTCTCAAAGAAACAGCAAATATATGTAACATTGAATACAGATATTTCTTAAATAGAACATTAAAATGCACAGTTACAGGATATACAAAGGCATTAAATAGAATAAAAGACAATAAACAAGAGTAAAATACTAAATTCAGTACTAAAAGTAGGCCTAGCAAATAGCATCATTTGTCATATAACCACATGCAAATTATACTAAGCATCTGGAGAGTGAGGAAGACTGAAAGAGGAGGCAAAATGTCAGGTTAAATTAAAAGCCTTCCTGAACAGATGAGATTTAAGTGGTGGTGTTGTGGTTTTTTTTTTGTTTTGTTTTTTTTTAAATGAATGGGGTCCGCTGATCTTATTAATTTTGGGAGGTCATTCCAAAGTCTGGGTGCTATACAGCTAAAGGCCCTGTCACCCATACAGTGCAGGTTACTATGGGGTACAACAAGATCACCAGAATCGGAGGACCTTAGTGGGTGAACAGGAGAATAATGACGGAGAAGGTCACTGATGTAGTTTTGTATGAGATTATTTAAAACTTTGTGTAGGTTAAGAACATAATTTATGTTCAATTCTGTAAGACATAAGGAGCCAGTGAAGGCAAAGCAGGATGGTTGTCATGCGCTTAGTTTTGCTGGTCTGTGATAGGACTCTTGCATCAGCGTTTTGAATCAGCTGGAGCTGCATTATAAGATTAGAAGCGGCTCCTGCCAGTAGAGAGGTACAATATAATTGATGCGGGGTGTTATAAAAGCATGGACTAGTTTCTCAGCATTAGAAAATGAGAGAATTGAGTGAACATGGGATTTGTCACGGAGGTGAAAGTAGACAAGTTCCTTAATGTGGTTTTTGTTGGTGGAATAAAGATCATGCATTAGAAGAAAGTCTGATGAGATCACCGTCAAGAGTGACTGAACAGGAGCTCATTTTCTTAAGTTATACTTTTGTGCCAATTTGCAGGAGTTCAGTTTTGTTACAGTTTATTTTGGAGGGTAGTGCCAGAGATATTCAGTTATGTTCTCCATTCTGGAGAGTAGAATGTCATGTCTGACAGTGTCAAATGCTGTACTAAGATCTCTAACAAAATGAATATGCTGGTTTGTCAGAGTCTGCTGCCATTAGTGTCAGCATCAGGACCAGACTTTTTTTTAACTGGTGGGTTACAGAAGCGATTTTAAAAGTGACTGGTACAAAGCCATTGTCAAGGGGATATCCAGTATCTCACAAAAGTGAATACACCCCTCACATTTTTGTAAACATTTTATTATATTTTTTCTTGGGTCAACACTGAAGATATGACACTTTGATACAATGTAAAGTAGTCGGTGTACAGCTTGTGTAACAGAGTAAATTTGCTGTCCCCTCAAAAATAACTCAACACAGCCATTAATGTCTAAACCACTGGTAACAAAAGTGAGTACACCCCTAAGTGAAAAATGTCCAAATTGTGCTCAATTAACCATTTTCCCTACCTGGTATCATGTGACTTGTTAGTGTTACAAGGTCTCGGGTGTGAATGGGGAGCAGGTGTGTTAAATTTGGTGTTAAATCGCTCTCACACTTTCTCATACTGGTCACTGGAAGGTCAACATGGCACCTCATGGCATAGAACTCTCTGAGGATCTGAAAAAAAAGAATTGTTGCTCTACATAAAGATGGCCTCGGCTATAAGAAGATTGCCAACACCCTGAAACTGAGCTGCAGCACGGTGGCCAAGACCATACAGCGGTTTAACAGGACAGGTTCCACTCAGAATAGGCCTCACCATGGTCGACCAAAGACTTAGAGTGCACATACTCAGTGTCATATCCAGAGGGTTGTCCCCTCCCTTTGTAAACTGGGCCGCAGGGCAGTATTCCAACATAACGACCTCAAACACGCTTCCAAGACGACCACTGCTTTGCTAAAGAAACTGAGGGTAAAGGTGCTGGACTGGTCAAGCACGTCTCCAGACCTAAACCCTATTGAGCATCTGTGGGGCATCCCCAAATGGAAGGTGGAGGAGCGCAAGGTCTCTGACATCTACCAGCTCTGTGATGTCGTCATGGAGGAATGGAAGAGGATTCCAGTGGCAGCCTGTGAAGCTCTAGTGAACTCCATGTCCAAGAGAGTTAAGGCAGTGCTGGAAAATAATGGTGGCCACACAAAATATTGACACTTTGGACACAATTTGGACATTTTTCACTTAGGAGTGTACTCACTTTTGTTGCCAGCGGTTTAGACATTAATAGCTGTTTGTTGAGTTATTTTGAGGGGACAGCAAATTTATACTGTTATACAAGCTGTACACTGACTACTTTACATTGTGTCAGTGTCATATCTTCAGTGTTGTCCCATGAAAAGATATAATAAAATATTTACAAAAATGTGAGGGATGTACTCACTTTTGTGTGAGATACTGTATATATTGTTGTAACATTCAAGATTATGGCATAAAGGCAGGATTTAAGAAATGTGGTGGGGAATAGGGTCCAGTACACATGTAGTAGGCCTCCTCTTACAGAGCAGGTCAGCAAACACTTTTCTCATGGTTCATAGATTCAGGTCTTGGACAAACAGAAAGTGTATTTATGTTTGTATTTTTTTTTTTGTTGTTGTTTTTTTTTTCCCCATTTCGAAATGCATCTTTCTTTCGTTCTGCAGATTCAGGATATCAGTGTAGAGACGGAAGATAACAAAGAGAAGAAATCTGCCAAAGATGCACTGCTTCTGTGGTGTCAAATGAAGACTGCTGGGTGAGAATTACCAGTACTTTAGTTTAATAGGAGTTTATTGTTAATGAACAAATTTTGTTTGCTAAAATTTTAGCCTATCCTCTCTTAGCACAGACAACCATGTTGGAGAGATGATGTAATTTGTTGGTTGGCATTAAGTTTTTTTCCCCATTTTGGAATACATAAATTATACTGTTTGTGGTTTTTTTTTGTTTTTTTTTTTTTCCCTTCAGGGTGAGGTAGTATATCTGATAACTGAAAGTATGAATGTGTGACTTTGTTTACAAACACTTTGATTTTCTATCACATGGAGCAGACTGTAACAAGGTAGTCTGTGTATTTGACTCCATAAATTAGGATTGCATTTTTGCATTTTAATTGTTTTTAAGTTCGATTAACCAGAGACAAGCATTTCTTATTGTTTACATTCACAGCTATTCATATTTTTCAGTGATGAAAAATATAAACTGCTTCATTCATTAGGGGAGTTGGATTCCATTTTGAATAATGCAGTCTAAAGATCTTCAACTCTTCTTGTTTTTCACAGCTACCCTAATGTTAATGTCCACAACTTCACTACAAGCTGGCGTGATGGCCTAGCATTTAATGCTATAGTTCACAAACACAGGTAAGTTAATGAATTTATAAGTATATGCCTGATGAGAATGGTGGACAAAGAGATGCAAGTTGAACTCCATGGTCAGGGTCCAGAAGTGTCTATAATCGTACCATCTGTTGCTTTTTGAGTGACATTGGGCTCAACAGAATAAGGCACAGGGGGGCTCCACTGTTGAAAGAAAAACATAAAAAGCCAGGCCAGGATTTGCTAAAATACATATTGATAACCCACATTACTGTCGGGTAGAATGTCTTTTGGACAGATGAGACAAAACTGGAGCTTTTTGGCAAGTCATATCAGCTCTATGTCTACAGATGAAAAAATTAAACTTTCAAAGAAAAGAACACCATACCTACTATGAAACATGAAGGAGGCTTGATTATATTTTTGGACTACGCTGCTGCCTCTAGCACAGGGTGCCTTGAGTATATGCAGGGAACAATGAAATCTCAAGACTTTATCAAGACACTCTGGAACGAAACATACTGTCCAGTGTCAAGGTAACTCGGGAAGAGGCGGCTATACTACCCATTGACAGGTGCAGAAGTGTCATTAAGACCTTCAGAAATCACTTATTTACATTGGTTGCCTCTAAAGGTTGTGCAACAAAATATTATATTTAGGGTCTTGTTATTTTTGTTTGAATTATTCTGTTGAATCAAAATTATAAAGCAAAGTCTGATTTTTGTTAAGTACAGAATAAACAACTTTGGATTTTGTAATTTGTTTTTATTTCAGAGACTATTGTGAGTAGTTTTATGCTTTATGTATACCTAACAGTTTTATCAAACACTTACCCAAGTGAGACCCATAAATAATCTAAGGCAACTAGAGTATAAAATTATGAAACAAGACAGACAGTAATATGGAGAGACCATATAGCAATAACTATCAAAAATGAAATAATCAGGCAAAGCAGAGGCTTATCATTTCTGTTTTCTATTATGGCTAGCAGGCTAATTTTAATACAGTAAGATCGGAGCATTCCATGTCCATTTCCTTGCCCCAATCCTCCCCCCCCCCCCCTTTTTTTTTTTTGGGTAGAGGGCATTTTGCTTTGTGTCTCATTGCAATTGAGACTTTTTTTTCTATAGTCTTAGTTTCTCATGTTCATCTGTATGTGTTAATTGCTGTTTTTGTTGGAAAATGATATTGGAAATGGTCTTTATTTTGGTTAGGCTTGCAATATTACAAAAATAAACCTTTCTTAGAAACTGTGTGGATAAAACACTAGAATTTTAAAAACTGTATCAAACATTATTACATGTTTAACAATTTCAATATTTTAATAATTATTGGTTCTGGGGATTTATAAGAAGGTTTGCTTTCTTCTATTCAAATTTCAAATAAAAAATGCATTCTGTATCATCTTTAAAATATTTAATGTCTGACAATCAAACATTTAAAAAAAATCTGATTTAATATTTCATTTTTGGTTTTCCTCTGTGTGGTATTTTCACACTGATATGGAGGTTGCTCCGTTAATAATTTAATGATAAGAATGTTACCAATTTTATTTATTTATTTTTTTTTTGCAGACCTGATTTAATTGAATTTGACTCTCTCAAGCGATCAAATGCCCATTATAATTTGCAAAATGCTTTTAATGTGGCCGAAAAGGAGCTTGGCCTTACCAAGCTGTTGGATCCTGAAGGTTAGTTTAGTTCATTAATTCTTTACACTTATATAGCACTTTTCTCACTACTCAAAAGTGCTTGCTTTCCCTCCTTGCTGAAATATTTACCAGAATGTAATATGATGTGGTTCATTTTATTTGTTGATGGGTGCAAAGCAAATCTGACGTTAAAAAAAATCTGAATTGGAACATGAGAATCCATCATTCTGTATTGGATCTTTAAGTCCCTTTGTTGTAAAATGATGTAATGAGTGGTAAACTGCAATTCTAATGGCTGCTACCTTTACTCCTCTGTTTGATAAATAATGTGGCCTCTTATATCCTTCCTTGTCAGAACTGACATTTAAGGTGCACTGTTTATCCTTATAAAGCACGCTTCCGTTTAGAAGCCCAGTGCGCTATGTACAGCAGTGTCAGAATATACAACAAAAACAATAACAATTTGGAAAAAATAAAAAGCACAATATAATAATCCCAAGTAATCCAATTCAGGTTCATGAGGGACTAGAGCATATTCCATAATTACTGAACATGAAATAGAAAACTACTCTGGAGATGACACCAGTCCATTGAAGTGCCTAAATAGATCCACCCACACAGTCACAAAGGTTGAGTTTGGAATAGGCAGTCAACCATAACTAGCACGTCTTTTGGCATATGGGGGTTGGGGGTGAGGGAGGGGGCATAGTGCTCAGAGGAAAATTCCATGATAACATGGCATGTACACAAAACCTCTATGTGCAAATGGATGGATTTAAATACTACCAAAAAGAATACCATGGAGTTCTGACAGTGAAACTCCAATATATACAAAGTACCACAATACAACCTTAACCATGTACCACAGATAGATAAATATCACTTTATTTGACCCCAGGGAGAAATTTGGCTTTTTACGTATGCTCAATAAATATAAAAAACAAGCAATCCCTTCTCAAATACATACCAGAATGACTAAAAGGAAAGAAACTTTTTTGACTTTGCTACAGATGAAATGGTAGTACACAATAAGCTCTTTTTAGATTGATATATTAACAAGGCCCTTTATCCCCAAATAGATATCTTGATGCACTAAATGTTTTCAATTTCACTTTTTGTTCGTATTTAGCACATGCCATATCCTACCAAGAAAGGCTTATACACATTAAAAGTTCTGTATTTTGCAAGTCAGTTATTTCTTCACAGTCATTGTATATATTTGCCACATAAATTTGTGTTCTAAAGTGAACCATTTTTTATAAATTTTAAAAATACCTTGTCTGTTCTTACAGCTTACAATGGGGCTGAAGGGTACCAGGGTCCATAGGTGAATGAAAAAGCCTTAAAACTTATCAAATACGTCCACTTTGAAGCAGCAAAAGTTTCGAATTAAGAAAATATGCCTTCCGCGTTAATGAGGCATCCTTGTGATAATGAAAGGAAACCAGAAATAATTATTTTATCAGAGATTCTTGGAACTGTTTTTCTTGAGGTAAGAATACATTTCCTGTTCACTTGTCTACTCACAGTTGCCGTTGTGGGTGGAATTATGACAACCCCAACAAGCCTCCAGTGCCAAGCTATATTCTGCTTATAATCCTACTTTTGCTTCTGCAAATCTTTTTCTTCAAGTGGTTATGTTCTGCCATGGCTTGTAATAAGTCAGATGTGTGCTCAGATTATTTCATTTTTACCTAAACGGTGCTACCTCTTTGCCAATTACATTCTGTTATTTTATATAGCCTACAAAGCGAGATTTACACCCAGTGGTGGAATAGTTGAAAGAGCACTTTAGAGTTTCATTGTACCTTGTACAAAAGCATAAATCTAAACTGATTACATGGCATTGTATTTATAATAATAAAAAAAAAAAGTCCAAGGCTTTTTTTTTTTTTTTTTTTTTGGAAAGAGCCAAGCTACCTGCACATCAGTTTCCATGTGTGTTTTGCACATACATGATATGAAAAAGGCATAGTGTGTGATAACGCAGGGTGAAGAACACAGATCAATTTTTTTTAAAATCCGTGATTATTCACTCTTGCCAAGGATAAATAAAGAACTTAGGACAATGTGTTTGAGCGAGTTAACTCACTAACACACTTGTTCCAGTCAATGGTGAACATGTAAACTCCTTGTAGAACCTTCCACCGTGAATCAATGACAGCTCTGCGCAACCCCTCTGTCTATGATTCAACCTAATTAAAGTTAGTTGAATTGACTTTACTAAATTGGCTGTAGCCTGAGTGTGTATGTGTGTGTGTTCACCCTGCAATGGACTGGTGCTCTGTCCAGGTGTTTTTCCTGCCTTGTGCCTGATAGTTGCTGACATAAGCTCCAGCTATCCTACAACCAGCCCTGGATAAGTGGGTTAGATGGATGAATGGATGCCTATAATTTTCTATATCTTGTCACTTGATTGGATACTACATGTGTGCACTGTTTCACTAAAGTGCATGCATGTATTATACATCCTTTGGCAATAGATAGTATCTTTGCAAACAAAATAACCTTCCCTACATTGAAATAATATACACAATTGTAAATGTGGCTTTTTTAATTAAACCCTGGTATCCATAAGCATAAAACATAAAAGTGGACTAGTGTTGGTTTTTTTTTTTTTTTTAATTTATAAAACTAGGGGGCTTTGCTCGCCAACCCCTGTGTTTGGTTTTCCGGATACACACTTTTAAGATTTTTTTTTCTTTAAATTGTTGCTATTTCATTAGTTTAACTTTTATTTCAGCACTTCGGTAAAAACAATATTTGGAATCTTTTGAGTCCCAACATGCTGAATCTTTTAAATGAGGTCCATGAGACATGTGTTTAATGACTTTGTACCATAATTCAGGATAGGTTATTCTGTTTGGAATTTTAGCACAGACAAAACAATCTACATCATCAGCAGTTAATAATTTTTTTTGCAAAGTAACCAATAAATGCATGCGAGGTAAACCCCGTTTTTGAAATTCCTTGACTTAAACTTCAAAGCCTTACAATATTTCCATACTTCTGACATATCACCTGTGTCCATATAATCGATCTCTGTTCACGTTTTCGTTATTACTCGGAGAAATAATTTGTCTTTGTTTGCGCTAATGCGATGTTTACTTTCTTTGTTTTGACACTTTTTTTTTTTGCTTTCATATTCTTTATCTTGCTCTGCATGTGTTTCGTGCCTTCGTTTTTTTTTTTGTTTTTTTTTTTGAGTCTTTTGAATTCCACTGCTTTCATAATCTCTAACCTGCTCTGCATGTGTATAGTGGCAACATTTTTGAACGTCTTTATGAAGTTCTACTTTGTCTTTTACTCTGTCTTTTATTTCTGAGCCCGATTGGACGTACTTTTTTTTTTTTTTTTTTTTAATTCTACTTGTTCCGGGCTGATAATTACTTTCCTTATTTTCTGAATTTGCACCTAGATTATTCTTTTTCTTTTTTGCATTTTTTTTCTCTCCAATGCTTTTGAGTCTCTTTTCTCTGCACTGCTCTTTCTTCTTCACTTAGTCGTCAACGTTTCATCTATAATGTATTGTCCTTATGCGCTTTATATGCGCTGAGAGCCCTGGATTTGTGTGTGCTCAAAGCCTATAGACTACGACTGAGTGTTTTGCTGCCCGTGGTCTTATTTGATATTGGTTGTAAGTACGGCATGTCTTGCAAGAATTTCATGTTCTACATCCCCGCGAGATTTCCTGGGTCAATCTCTTGGCACAAAGTCTCATGTTTAAGGTTCCCGCAAGACGCTCCGTGGCCAATCTCTTTCGTCTCGTGGGTCTTTTAAGTGTCTTCTTCACGTGAAGATCATGTCTCGTCTCCCTAGTCTTTTTCTCTTCCAGGATTTTTTTTTTTTTTTATAATAGATATGCTTCACATGGCAAACTAATATATAACATAACTGTGAAGAAATTACTTCGATTTGAAAATTACCACACATTTTTTTTTTACGTAGACAAGAATCCATTTGATCCAAGAATATCAACAGCACTCATGGAAAAATCCGAATGCAGACAGGTAGCAACATAAGAATACTGCAGTTTAGATCAGTTTCTTTGGCTTTGTTTCACGTGTTTTGTGCACAGACAATCATGGTCTTCCAAACGTAGTGGAGCACACAGGTGGAAAGTACTTTTCAAGCAACTATTGTCAAGTCCTTCATTCATACATTAGTCAGAATGAAAACAAAGGAGATATTTGTAATTCTGCAGTTCATCAAATTCCTTGTCGTCCCCTGTAGACCTATTGAAAATGGTGATAAAGTGGAAATTTATTCCTTAAAGGAGCTCTGCAAAAAATGTAAACAGCTAGTAGGACTTCATTACATACAGAAACAGTGACTTACAGTAGTCTCCAAATACTTAATCTCCCTAAATTTTTTTTTTTTTTTAAATCTAAGGAAAGTATTGGACATCTGATACTACCACTTTACAGTTGTAAAAAAAAATTGCACAAGTTATTCCCTGTATATTTTTTTTTAAATAAAAAGAAATCCAGATCATTGAATAAAGAAATATGTGCAGCACTTTTTCTTGATTCATAACCCAAGCCTCATGATGTGAGCACCTGCCAAGTTTTTATCCTCTGTCCCTCATTTTCACTTCTGATTAGTTCTACTAGGTTTGTTTCCACCAAATTAGTTAATGACTAATTTTTTTTTGGTTGTCTGCTTTTCTGCAATTACAGATGTTACAATAGCCTTTCATCTTGTTCAGTGGACTTGTACTTTTTTGTTTGTCTTTCTAAGCAAAACTGAAATATTTGTGTTATTACAGCTTTTAGTTCATCGGTGTTTTTCCAGAATCTATTTTAAGAATCTGAAGCCTCAGTGCCATATATTAAACGTTAAATCATTAAGTTAAAACTGTGGTAAAATGAGCAGTTGAAATAATGTGTGTGTTTACACTTGGTGGCCACATTATTATGTACATGTGCTTGTTGGTACAAAAGGCCTTCTCCTTTAATCAGTCAATCATGTTTCTGTATACAGCATGTAGACATATTCAAGAAAATACAATTGCGTTTGACCAAACATCAGAATTGGCAAGATGCCTGATGTAAGTCAGGAAACTTGCTACTTAATTCCTTACACTTTTTTGTTCTGATCGGATTATCCTCGGCCACATTCAGTGAAAGCAAGATACTTGATTTTGAGTTTGATTCTCGCTTCATAAGATCCCACATTTCTTTGCAACTGACAAGGCTTTTTTTTTTTTTTTTTCTTTTTCAAACATGCAAATAGTAGTAAATTAACATTTCAAGGTCATGCCCATACAAAGGCTGCAAAGTTAAACTTATCATCCCACTCCTGGTTAGATTCCAAAATTCTATTTTGGTAGTAAAATTGAGTAATTAAACGTAATTAGAGGTAAAGGAAAATTAAGACCACAATTTTAAAAAACATTATTAGTGGCTGGCACTGAAGCTGCACTTCAACAGTCTATAGCTCTGATTTGGATGTCACCAATCCTGGCGAATAAGGTAGTGACAAGGAGTAAGTCATGGTCAATATGTAGAGTTTGTCTTTCATTTTGGCAGAGCCAGTTATAGAACTATATAAGTGCTCTGCTTGCATATCACATACAATGGGTATAGAAAAGAATCACCCCCTTCAAAATATTCCCATTTTTCTTTGCTTTACAGCCTTAAATGAAAACACACAAACCAATATTTTTTCCAGCTTTACTTACTCAATGTAATGTATAACATCCAAGTAAAAGATTTCACAGCTACAGTTCATAAGAATTTAAAAAAAAAATAATAAACATGAAATACTGAAATTAATAAAGGATCACCCCCCTCCTAAACAATATTTGTAAACTCAATCAGGTGTAAGTAACCACCATTTCCATTGCAGACCATGGTTACTGGCTTCCACCTGTGCTCAGTTGTAATCCGTGTGATTAGTGAAGCATAAAAACAGCTGTTCCTGGAGCATTCATTCCCTTGCTTGGTAGTGCAACTGACTGCAAACAACCGACTATAGGTGGCAAGCCACTTTCAAAAGATCTCGGGGATCTATTTGTGGACAGACATAAGGCAGGAGATGGATGCAAAAAAAATCTCATAGGCTTTATCAGTCCCAAGGAGCACAGTAAAGTCCATAATAAAGAAGTGGTAAGTGTTTGGTACTACTAGGACCCTCCCAGGATCCGGCTGTCCCTTCAAACTGGATGGAAGAGCAAGGATGAAACTGGTAAGAGAGGCTACTAACAGAGCAATGGCCACTTTGAAGGAGTTACAGGATTTTATGGCAAAGAGTGATCATTGTGTGACAGCAATTTCACAAGCGATCCACAATTGTGGCTTGTTCAGGAGGGTCGCAAGGAAAAAGCCACTTCTCAAGAAAGGCCTCATTAAGGCTCTTTTGAGCTTTGCCAGAATGCACCTTGATGATTCTGATGCCAAGTCATGGTCAATATGTAGAGCTTTTATTTCCTTCAAGAGTTGCGTTGCTTTTTTTTTTTTTTTTTTTGCCAAGATCTTGTATTGATGATGGGAAAGTCTGATTGCTGCGTAAAGTCTTCTCCAGTACATCCCAGAGACTTTCAATGGGTTTAAAGTCTGGACTCTGTGGTGGCCAATCCATGTGTGAAAATGTTTCATTCTCACTGAACCACTCTTTTACAGTTTGAATTTTGGCATTGTCATCTTGGAGTACGCCTGTGCTGTTAGGGAAGAAAAAAATCCAATTCTGGAAAAACCTGGTCACTTCAGTATAATCAGGTAGTCCGCTGACCGCCTATTTTTTTAGTACATGACATTGCTGAACTAAGACCTGACCAACTGAAGCACCCCCAGATCATAACACTACCCCCACAGGCTTCTACGGTAGCCATTAGGCATGATGGGTGCATCACTTCTTCCGCCTCTCTTCTAACCCTAATGTGACTGTCACTCTGGAACATCAGACCACATGACCTTTTTCTACTGTTCCTGAGTCCAATCTTTATGCTCTCTAGCAAAGTGAAGGATTTTTTTTACCCTGCAAGTCTCGTCCATAAATGGTTTTCTTAAGGCTACACAGCTGTTTTGTCCCAATACCTTGAGTTCTCTTTCCATTTTGCTTATGGAAATGCTCTTAATTTAACTATTAAACATAGCCTTTAATTCTACTGTTTATTTTTTACACAAGCATTTAAGTGATCTCCAATCACGATCATTCAAGTTTTTTTTTTTCCCCCAACCACATTTCTTCTTCAAAGATGATAGTTCACTATTATCCTTCCAGGTTTTGATAATTCATTCGATCGTTCTTAACCCAATTTTAATAGTAGTTTCAACAATCTCTTTAGTTGTTTTCTTTGCTTGATGCAGGCTAATAGTTTAACCCTTCTGAAACTGCGTAACCTCTTTTCCATGACCACAGGACATGTCTTCTGACATGTTGTTTAAGAAATGAGAAGCTACTCCACTATAACTTATTGCCAGCTGAAATATATTAATCACTGCTGTACTTACTCAATGGAAGGCTGTTAGCTATTTGTTTAGTTAAATCCAGGTAGTGACTTTCTTTTTTTGGCCAGGCAGTGTATGTTTCTGGTTCAGAATACACTGTTAAATTTGGAGACATGATGGCATAGTGATTAGCACTGCTGCATCATAGCACTGTGAGATTGTTTGTTTTTTTTATCTTGGCACATCACTGTTTGGGTGGATGTTACATTTGTATTACACATCCCCAGACAACGTTTGGAGGTTTTCCTCCTACATCCCTAAGATGGTCAAATTAGTTTGATTGGAAGCTCTGAAGTTGTGTGTGTATGTTTGTTTCCCAGCACTAATGAATATTCCTGTCTACAGTGATTTCCTGTTCTGAATTCATTACTGCTGGTATAGACTGTTTTCCAAGTAACCTTGAATTGGAAGAAATACATTAAACAAATGGTTAATAGAATGGAATTCAAAATTAAGTACCACAAATTCAGTTTAAATTAGTAGTGGGAATAAGGAGGACAATAATAGTGCTGGCAAGTAAATCTAAAGTAAAACGTTGGTAAGCTAAATTTACTTTTTAAAACCTGGCGGCATCCACTCCTGAAACAAATGGAATGGATTTATTAAATTGCTGTGAATTTTGTTATCTGTCATACAGCAACCAAGTTGTTTATAGGGTTTGTTTGGTTCCTATTCTATACATCTCAAGGCTGTCAAAATTGCCCTCATGCATCAGTGACATCTCCAGCAATTTAAGATTGGTGAAATTTTAGCAACTGCATGTCTTAAATACGACAAGCCTTCTGTCTAAAACATGCTCTGTGCGGTTTTGAGACATAAATCTGAGACTGCAATATGTTCTACATCTCCCACCAAAACAGCAAATGCATTTTTAAATCACTAACAATTTCTAAATAATTTAACTTAAAAATGCAAAGAAAATTCTACTTATCCTACTTCCTACTTATAACAAGTTAAAAAATGTGATTTAATTCAAAATTTATAATATTCTTTTTTTTTTTTTTTTTTTTTGTGAGCATGCCTTTTGTATATATTTAAAAAAATGTATGTAAACCTTTTTGTTAAAGTATTTGTATTTATTTATTTGTACAACTTTTTTGCTTTGCGCCCTCCCCCACCATAACCTATCGTCTAGGTGATGGGGAAGGAGTGAAAGCTTTAGATTCATCAACAGTTTCAATCTCTGGTTTTCAACGGTTTTAAAGAGAAAGAGAAAGTACAGTACATCTCTCTGTAGAAGTTTTAAGCCCATCCTTAGATTAACAAAACTGAGCAGAGTTTGTAATACTGTGCTTTGCAGTTCTTTGAAAGTATTTGAGAATATTTCCTGTCTCCATTTCAAATAAATGCAATGAAAGTAAATTTTATTTAATACAATTTTTCTGTTTTTGTAGATGTTAATGTTGACCAGCCAGATGAAAAGTCCATTATCACTTATGTTGCAACTTATTACCACTATTTTTCCAAAATGAAAGCATTGGCTGTGGAAGGCAAAAGAATTGGAAAGGTAAAAAAGTGTAAAATACATTTTAAGTTGTGTTTTTGTCTGTGTCTGAATGTTAGTAATTTAAGTAGCATTAATAATTCTGAGCTTGTTTTTAATTTAGTATTTGAGTTTGTTTCCTGATATAGTTAAAATGTTTTAGTTGTTGTAGTATACAGAATATTGCAAATTTGTAAAATATCCTTTATTAAATACATATTATAGCATATTTAAGGTGAATCTTAACATACGTGCTTTTACAACTAGGTTCTGGATTATGCAATTGAAGCAGACAAGCTGATAGAGAAGTATGAGACTCTTGCTTCAGATCTTCTCCAGTGGATTGAGCAAACCATTCTAACTCTCAATGACCGGCAACTTGCTAATTCTCTTAGTGGTGTACAGAACCAACTGCAGTCATTTAATACCTACCGTACTGTGGAGAAACCCCCAAAGTGAGTCTTGTGTTAATGAGGCCCTCCTTGTACTAACTGAAATGTAAAATATTTTCAATGGATAGATCTAGCAGATGCATTAGTTCCATAGGCTTCTGTGGTGAAAGTGAACTTGTATTTCTATGTCTAAGATGACTAAAGACTGATTTGACGATAGTCTGTCATTTTTTACAATTCTCATTAACATAATGTGTTTTCATTGGTAGGTTTACAGAAAAGGGGAATCTAGAGGTGCTTCTATTTACTATCCAAAGTAAAATGAGAGCCAACAACCAGAAAGTGTACATGCCACGTGAAGGAAAATTAATCTCCGATATCAATAAGGTAAATGTGAAGTATTTTTTAAAGTCCTGCATTTCAGACACACAAGGCTGTACAGAATTTTGCAAATACTTGTGTTTATCTACCAGTTAATGTTTCTAGGTGAAAAAACTATCTCAAGTAATTTATTTAGGACAATTATCCCAATATATATTTGCTGAATAAGGCAGTCTATATTTACATTGACATAGGTAAAACTGTTATTGATGCAAGGTCCAGGGCACAGACAGTTGTGTGTACTAAACAACCTTTATTGAGACAGTGCTACTTACCTTTTATTTAAATATTTAGAAATTAAACTATCCATTCTCGCATGCTCCTCTTTGCAAACCTTTTTTTGGCTTGTATTTTCATTCACCAAAAATGGATGAATATTATGTAAATGTCCATGCCATGTAAAAGTGTTTAAAGGAGGAAATGTTTTTTAAATGAGCTTGTGCAATAACAACCATCACATTAGTTTATATAACTAATCTTTAATGAAAAAATTTAGCTTGAAGTGCTTTATAAGATGAGAGAATTGCAATTATAAAGAAAATAGATAAGTAATTAAATATAAAAATAAAAATAACGAACTATGTAATTTTAAGTATCTAATAGGTACAGTGGTAGAAGTTAAGTATTCCATACTATGGTCAGATGACCTGGGAGGAGAGGAAAACAAACCTCCAGCCAGCAGGATGACAGAGAAAATAAACCTCTTGATTCCAACACCAAAAGACTACCCAGCCAGAGGAGGCATTATAATATTGTTATGATATACTATCCTTGAAGATTAGATACAGTGGGTTTCATTTAGTTGTTGGATCAACAACATCCTTTCAAATTCCAATGTAGAATCATGGTTCTTTTGAAAGATAACAGTGGTGCAGGATGCTCCCTAGAAAAAGGAAACTGAGAAAAGTAATGTTTAGTGACTACTGTGAATCATAAGCCTAGAGTAAAATATTTTTGGTGCATGAGAAGCCACTTCATTGGTTCTTTTAAGCTTGGCTCTTGCAAAATAAGCAAATTTGTTTTCTAGGATTCAAGATTATGATATGACATTGCAAAATGTAAGGGGGAGCATGATTGTTCAGAGCTTTCTATACAATTACAATACAATTATTTTAAAATGAATTTTAAAAGACACAAGGAACCAGTATAATGGTATTAAGGCTGGTGAAATATGCTTTTCTTTTGACTAAGATTCTAGCCATAGACATAGCAGTAATTGATTTATGTCTTTGTTAGTAGGTCCTATTAGGAGTATATTTATGTAATCTACTCAGCTAAGCACAAAAGTGCATATAAATATTTCTATACCTTGATATTTTTGTGATTTCTATCTCTGGTGATTTTTCTTAAATGAAAAAAATGCAGTTTTACTAACATCCATCCATCCATTATCTAACCCGCTGAATCTGAACACAGGGTTACAGGGGTCTGCTGGAGCCAATCCCAGCCAACACAGGGCACAAGGCAGGAACCAATCCCGGGCAGGGTGCCAACCCACCGCAGGACACACACAAACGCACCCAGCACACACTAGGGCCAATTTAGAATCGTCAATCCAGCTCACCTGCATGTCTTTGGACTGTGTGAGGAAACCGGAGCGCCCAGAGGAAACCCACGCAGACACGGGGAGAACATGCAAACTCCACGCAGGGAGGACCCGGGAAGCGAACCCAGGTCTCCCAACTGCGAGGCAGCAGCGCTACCCACTGCGCCACCGTGCTGCCCTGTTTTACTAACATGTAATACAGTTAATGTGATTTAAATTTAGACTGATACATTTCTTAAGCATATGACCTAAAATATAGAATTGCTTTCTTATGCTTGTCCCTTCACATTTCATTTTAGAAAAAGTGTGTTCCTAGCTGAGTATCTGTATTTTTTACAACTCTAGACACGTCCATCTGTATTGAAATAGTGCATAAAATGTTGCTTATATCAATTTTGGAATTTTTCAGGTCAGAATTAGGTGATGTTAGAGAAAGAGAACACACTTTTAACAGTTATTTAATATGTATCACTTAATACAGATAATGTACAGGAACATTAACTGCTTGACTTATGTGACAGTACAGTACATGATTGCTGTGAATAGTGCAAAAAAAAAAAAATAAATAAATTGCACTTCAGAGCTACTGAAGTGATCTGCCATGTGATTCATGTCATCCTGGAAAATACTTCTACAAAGAGCTAAGTACAAAGAGTTCATAAATGACCAGTTGGCTCACTCAGAAATGATTTTTATTTCTGGAGTTTTAAGTCTCATGCCAGCAGTCTATATTCTTGAGAATCCCCATCAAGCTGTGACAGAGTGATCACTTCTTTTAAAGTAACATGAATATTGAGCACCTGCTGTTGTTGGATTCATTGGACCACTAAAAATATTAATTCTTGCTGTTGATGTAAGGTTGAAGAGAGACACTTATTATATAGCGCAATGCTTTCCAATAAGTTAAAATATTAAGTAGACCATTTCTTCAAGTTAGTCTTAAACCCAGAAATTATGTGGAGTTCCTCCAGTATATTGGTTACAGTTGGTAATGTTAAACGTGGATCATCTGCATAAATGTAGTTTTTGTTCAGTTTCATCCATTCTGATCCCCTGAATGTCTGAGACAGCTCCTGCTACAGACCTCTGCAGTTCCATGACTCCATAGCTCCGCTGACAGCCAGTTGGATTGCAGGTTTTTGTCACTTGATTTACTTGACTCAAGTCAGATAACACTCCTCCAACCCTAATCTTAACCACAGCCTCTTCAATGGAGTGGCACTCTAGACGTATGCAGCTAGAGTATGATCACTTAGAAATGCAGATAGCAAGAGATTCAGTAGAACAGGCAAATAGGATTGGCAGCACTTGAAGAAAGTTATTAATGAAATTGATATATAGTATGCATATTCTAGTGGTTTTTATTTGGCTAACGTCTGGCATTATTTTATTGGCAAAAGTATTGTAGCTTTTGCTTGCTCTAACATAGGTAAACTCACTAGATCTCAGAATTTTATATATTTAAAAAAAAAAAAAAAAAAGGTACACAACCAGGCATGCTACTTTCCTGGTCAGTAAGGATGTAATAGCATCTTAAATCAGAAAGTTTTAGGGACCTATACAACTCTTTAATACAGGATATTTGAAACTGTGTCATTCAGGTTTACTGACAAGTCTTTATGAGCCTTGGTTTTAAGACAGCAGAATGTATCTAACATTTCCAATTTTCCTTAAATATATTCTGTGACTTTCATTGATTTTTCCTTGAATATTAGTTTATAAAAACAGCTTAAGTTATGAAAGTGTAATTTTTATTAAGAGATTAATATTTTGAGTACATTTACAATTTCTGAATTAATTTTAAATTAACCATTTGTAATTTCAGGCATGGGAGCGTCTAGAGAAGGCAGAGCATGAAAGGGAACTTGCACTACGCAATGAGCTAATTCGTCAGGAAAAGCTGGAACAGCTTGCAGCTCGTTTTGACCGCAAAGCAGCAATGAGGGAGACTTGGTTAAGTGAAAACCAGAGGCTTGTGTCACAGGTAAAGCTAACAGTTCGCATTTTTTGTAAGTGTTCTTTTCTTGTCAATTAAACTGTGATAGCACAAAACTATCTACATTGCTGATCAAGGGAGATGGTGTTTCAGCTTCATTTCTTTGGTAGTCTCTTATTTCCATGGTGGAATGGGTTTAATAACAACTGAATATACATTTCTTGCATTCTCTGATCTAATCTAAATGTGTTTTATGGCAGGCGGATATGCTAAGTAACATTTCAAATTCTTCTGTATTGTACAGGACAATTTTGGAGTGGATCTGGCTGCTGTGGAAGCTGCTACACGAAAACATGAAGCAATTGAGACAGATATTAGTGCTTATAGTGAAAGGGTGGCGGCTGTAGTTTCTGTGGCCAAAGAGCTACAGGCAGAGAACTATCATGATATTCGTCGGGTACTGGCAAGGAGAGACAATGTGCTTAGGCTCTGGGAATACCTGCGTGAGTTGTTAGCTGCTCGTCGTGAGAGATTATATCGTAATCTGGATCTTCAGAGAATATTACAGGAGATGAGCTACATCATGGATTGGATGGCAGACATGAAGGTACAATTGCTCATGTTAAAGACTCTGTACCAATTAAAATGTTAACAAGCTTTTGTCATACAATACATATAGTATATATCCAAATAACATTCTGGGTGATGTTTTAAACTTTTAAGAAAATGATAGTTTGACTGTTGAAAGTGCATTAGCATGGATGACCTTGTAACATTTTGTGACATACTTTGATAAAGCTAGCATTATTACCAGCATTTTTCAAAGCATATGCATCCTCAGTAGGCCACAATTCAGTCTTGCTGTGCTGGTTTTCAAATTATCTGGTAATGTACCTGAGAGATCTAAGAACTTGAGACAAGTTGCTGCAAACAAATGCTAAGATATATATACCACCACCTCCCCATCTGTATTCAATTTGGATCAGCAAAGGCAATAATGATATTTCCATTAGAATACTATGCTACTTTGACAGAGGGTTTTTCATTGTTGATATCATAGTTACTTCAAATAACATTTAATGTATTTGTAGGACAGAGTACAGAAAAAAAAATGTAAAATACTTTGTGATGATCAATTTAAACAGTTGCTACAATTTATTAGAAAGCATTACAAATGGCATCCACATCTCTGAAAGTGTACACTGTTCTAAAATAATGAAACTTTAAATAAAGGTCAAAGTCTGGGATTGACAAGGCTTCCCTAATAATCATGGATGTTAATATTCATGAATTTTCTGCTGTTTCAGAGCTATGTAGGGAGACACTTTGCATGCATACAGCAGTTTTATTAATTCTTACAAGTTTAAACAGGTCTAATATTGTGATGGCAATGTGTATTATGGAGTGTAGATATTCTGTAACATATGGGATAGCTGAACCTTTATATATGACCAAGTGAATTTTAAAATTCATTCTACATTTAATTGGACACCAGGGTAATTGTATAGTATCTTAATTCTAGTTGTGATCTTTGTTATGGTGTTCAGAGTTTGCTTGCATATTCATGATCAAATGACTTAAGCAACATGACAATAAAGCATTTTGCCAAACTTTATTATTCCACAATGCAAATTATTTTTGTAATGGGTGTTTCAATTAGATATTGAAAATTTTTAGGAGAAAGAACACTGGCGCCATGTCCCATTGAGAAAACTCTTGCATATATAAAGTAAGCTTTTATATTTCATGTCAAATTGCTGAAGCACCACATGTTCTCTTATGTTTTCATCAAGTAAATTGTAGCCGAATATTAACATTTTCATAAAAATGCCATTGGATTAGTTTGTTTGCTGTCAAAAAAAAAAAAAAGTAACACTTCAAATGTCAAAAATTATGTAATTTAGCCAGTGGTGTCTAAACTCTAAGTAGAGTGATGAAAATGGCAATAATAGGGCTGTAATATAGGGTTCTATATTTAAATGATGGGCTTTCTTCTCCTTAGACTGGAAACTAGCGTCACCCTAGTTATCTTGGTACCTGATCAAGAAAGTCTTGAGAAGAGGCAGTCCACTTCACATTTGTAATTTCTATCTGCATGCTTTATATCTCCAAAGCTGAAAATTCCAAAGCTTACTGAGAACTTTTAATTCTACCATTCCACCAGGGACGCCTGCAGTCACAGGACTTTGGAAAACATCTTCATGATGTCGAGGACTTACTACAGACTCACACACTTGTAGAAGCTGATATTTCTGCACAAGCAGACAGAGTGAAAGCTGTACGAGAAGGAGCAGAAAAGTTCACTGCAGAGACGGAAGGTAAGGTGTTCTGAGAGCATGAGTGGTGGAGAAGATGGGGCACAAAAATGTATTTTCTTGCATTCTTTTTGATTCGTTGGAGTCCACCCTCTGTTTAGTGTGTCTATTTCACAGAAAGCAGGTGAACTAACCCTAACATTAGTACATCATAGAATAATTGGGCATGGAGCAGAGTGCTTTGTGCTGTCTGAAAGTTGACCATGAGTGTGATGATGACGAATGCTGAAAATTTAGCTCATTTTTGATAATGCTCTATAATCATATCATTTTACTAACATATAGCATAATATTAATTTAATTCAGAATTTTGAAATTTTATGACAGAAGAAGGTGAAAAAAATGATTGTAATTTGTTTATCGCCAGTAGTATGTTGCCTTCTTAAATTGCAAGCATGTTTTTGTAATTGCTAGGCTATTAAATCTAATTATAGTTAAGACTACATGTATGCACAATGTGACTAATTAGAAAATCGCTCACTAACATACCAAGTCATTACAGATTAAATTCAGTTTTCATTTGTCAAATTCTGTACTTGTTAGATTTGAAAAAGCTCCTACATATCTTTTTGTTTACCCTAGAAACCTAAGCATCATATATGGCTGTTTTACTCTTGTAAGTGTTATCTGGTAGTTAACTGATTTGCTTTAACAACAATTAAAGCATAGCCTAGCTTCCTTGTTTTAGTTTTTTGTTTTTTTGTTTTTTTTTTCTATCTTTGAAGAGTATGATTAGTGAACTTAATTTTTTTTAATATGTTATTTCAGCTAGTATCCTTCCTAAATGATGATAGACATCCTTCTGCAATATTATAAGGGTCGTTTATCAATTTTCTTTTTAGGTTACAAACCTTGTGACCCTCAAATTGTAGTTGATCGCATAACACTCTTAACTAGTGCATACCAAGACCTTGGATCATTGGCTGCTGAACGACGTGGCAAACTGGAAGAGTCCAGACGTTTGTGGAAGTTCTTCTGGGACATGGGTGAAGAAGAAGCTTGGATCAGAGAACAAGAACAGATCCTGTCCACAGAGGACTGTGGCCGTGACCTCACGTCTTCCCTGCGACTGCTTAGTAAACATGAGGCTTTCCGGCATGAAATGTCAGGTCGATTTGGCCCTCTGGAGCAAAGCATTGGCGTTGGAGAAGTTTTAGTAGAAGAAAATCATTTTGGAGCTGCTCAGGTTAAAGAACGTATTCAGGAGATTCGGGCTCAGTGGCACCACCTTGAAGAGGAATCACAGAAACGTGAACAGCGACTCCGTGAAGCTGTTGCATTATATCAGTTCCAGGCAGATGCAAATGACATGGAAGCCTGGATTATTGATACACTAAGAATTGTTTCTAGTCCTGAAGTGGGTCATGATGAATATTCTACCCAGACTCTAATGAAAAAACAAAAGGATGTGGAAGAGGAGATTCTGAACCATCGTGCTATTATAGATTCTCTCCATGAACAGGCACTGAGTCTGCCACCTGAACAAACACGTACACCTGAAGTTGAAGGTCGCCTACCAGCTATAGAGCAGCGTTATGAGGAACTTGTTTCATTGGCAGCAGCCCGACGACATGTTTTACAAGATGCACTTTCCCTGTATCGCATGTTTAGTGAGGCAGGAGCCTGCCAGCTTTGGGTTGGTGAGAAAGAACAGTGGCTTAATGGCATGGAGATCCCTGAAAAACTTGAAGATCTAGAGGTTGTACAGCAACGGTAAGTGTGAATGTAGCTCTTGTTGAGGTAAAAGTTGAATTTACCAATGTTTGCTGAAGTAAATTTATATAATTTCATCTTTCTAAATAGATTTTATGAATATAGCTGTCCATGTAATGTACAAATCCTCCTCATTTCAGCATGTTGTATAAGAGGTTGCAAACATCGCAATACAAATGCCATATTTCCTGTTGTTATAGTTGCATGATACCTTTTTATAAAGGTACAAGATTGCATTAGCTTTGAAGGTCTAGTAAAGTGAAACATACTTTTCATAATCAAAGTAAGGATAAGTATTTGAATTCAGGAAATTAAGGAATACATATGCAGTTGTGGTCAACTTAATTTGGCACCCTTGTGTTTTTAGGTATATCAAGTACAATATTTCCTAGAAACATGGGCAGTTGAAACAACTTTAGTCTGTACTGTATACACTTGTTTGTTTGATGCTTTGAATGATTCAAAGCAGTTTAATTAGATTAACTAAATTTTCATCACACAGGAATTTACTCACCTGTGATAAATTGCCACTATTCACATGACATGAATTGACCAGTAATTAACCAATGATAAAGGGACTTTCATTCCATTTTCTTTATTGCCAGTGCTAAAGATGCAAAAAGAGTCGAGGCCATCTCCATCTATAGTTTCCAATATTATTAAGATGTTTGTGGCTCATGAAGTAATGAGGAATAATTGATCAAACTCTTTGAAGATTGGTGATAACTGTGGAACAAAATACCATGAAACACATCCAAGTATTAAAGCTGATCTAAAGTAGTCTGGAATAATGGATTCCACTCTTATCAAAGCATCTCGCGCTAACTGGTGTTCATAAAACCTTTATCAAAGAACTGTATTGTTAAAAGACAAACATTATAAAGGCACATTTAAACTTTGCCTTTACCTAACTTTAAAAGAAAAAAAAATAAAGATCCTTCTGGGAAATTATTCTGTGGACTGATGAAACTAAAATAGAGCTCCTTGGCAGTGTAGATCAGTTATTTGTTAATATTCATTGAAATGAAGCTTATAAGGAAAATCTCCTACTAGCAGTTAAATATGATGGAGGTTCCGTGGTGGTGCTCGGCTGCTTTGCTGCCTCTGGTAGTGGAGGCCTTGAATGTATTAAGAGAATGATTAATTCTGAGAATTGCCAGGTCATTTCTGAGAGGAATATTTCTGACAACTACATATGGGCTGAAGATCATGGGTCCTCCAGCATGCAAGTAACCCAAATCACATAACAGCTCTGTTGAGCTTTTGGATTTAAAGGAAAATTAACTGTGTTAAAGTACAGTATTCACCAGTGAGTCCTGGGATTTGTTCCTGAAAGGAGTGCTAATGTGAAATCAAGCTAAAGTAAGTCAGGATTTGCTGAAATCAGGCTAATTATGTTACATATAAACCTGGATTTAGGCAGACCTGTGTTTCTGAAGCAGATTGAGACAGAATTCTGCAATCTGTGAAACAAACGATGCGGATAATTTGTTAATCCTGCTTTTGGAATGGGCTCAGACTTAGATTTTTCCTGAAAGAAAGATTTAATGAAATCCAGCTCAGTTACTGGGTCAGCCATCGCCCTGAAACTTGCCTAAAAAACCGAAAGTTTTTAATGTAAGCAATAAATAATTTGAAGCCAAATTTGTTAGTAGAATATCTGATCATAGGAACAAATGTTATAAATGACCTGTCAGAAATGATTATTTTAGCTGCACTATGTTAAGAAGCGGAAAAAGCCAACAAAATGTTATGCCCTTTCCTAAATGAACAATCGAAACAGAAGCACATGTCCTTCACAAAATACTACCCAGAGAAAGGTAATCTGAGCCTTTTCAGACATTCTGGCACATCCTAAGAAGTTGCTACATGAATTTTACCTTTTATGTATGACATTTTAATACATCTAGGTAACCTTGACATATTCAGTATAACATAAAATGTCTTTCAGCTGACATTAATGCATATCATGCACATTTCCCATCTTTTTTTTTTTTTTCTCTAATTGTAGCTTTCTCTACAACATTAGAAATGCCACACAGATTCCCGAGACAGTATTAGACAGCTTCCACCAAGGAGAAATTCCACAGAACAGTAGATAGGGCAGTCGAATTTAAACAATTATGGGATTTCTTAGCACTAATGATTGAGAATAGACTTGCTGGTGGAACAAGCTGCCAAACTTACTTCCTTCTGCATTGTCCTTCTTCACCTTTTAAAGACAACATCTCTGAAGACTTGCCTCTTCTGCAAATGCCTATATCTATATGCTTATTAATTCAGTTTTGGTTTTGGGTTTTGTAATGGAATAAGGCAGTAATGTTCAGTATTGTTGTTCATTTGGCTGATGGCTTTTACTAGTATCTATAGCACTTCTGATTACTAGTGTAGTTTCAGTTTTGCCTCTTGGTTTTACATATTTAAATAGCTTGCTGAGTGGCACTTGTAGCCATACTCATCACGACAGATGCTTACTCAGTTATATTTTACCTCTTTTAAACTGCTTTGCATAAAAGCCTTGGGTAAATTAAATGTATTACAGGATTTCCAAATTTAATTGGCTGTGTGGATGCAACACCACACCGAGCGTGCATTCTGTTTTACTGGGCAAACAGCAGTATCCAAATGAAACTGCTGACATTTTTTTTATTTATTGTGTGTTTTTCTTATTGGAATATAAATGGAATAGAATGCTTAACTTCAGGGCATATAACATTTAAGTATATCGTAATACATAGGCCTCACTGATTTAACTGTTTTACACATTTACTATGTCAGTGATACTCCTCTATACAATGTCTCTTTATTTCAGCTGCTACTGCTGTGTTGCTCGTCCACTGCTACAAGCACCTCTTGCTTCATAGGTGTTAAGGAAGATTGTTGCCGCCTGTATCTCAAGCTTGAAGTCTGTAGTTCTTAGACTGTTGGGTGCTAGACTCAAAAGGGATTTTAAATTTTGCCATGATTGCATGTATTTCAGTGTCAGTCTATCTGGGATTGTGTGAACCTGCTGCAAAATTGATGTTTCAGCCCCTGATAATTCAATGGCATGAAATCATGCTATAGCAACCCCGAATTCGTACTGAGATCCAGGATTATTCAATCTCTCTTTCTGCAACCTACCCCTGGTCTCAGACTTAAGGAAAAACCTTTGGAAAGAACTGAAATCTATTGTTAACAGAAATCCTGCAAACATTCAAGAGTAAACAAATTGCAGTTGAAGAGTGGAAGAAACTGCCAGCCAAAAGATGCAGGGAGGTGATCGGTAGCTACAAAAAAGATTTGTATGTAGCCATTAATGCGAAGGGTTGTGCAACTAAGTATTATGGAAGAGTGCCTTTAGTACTGTCCCGATAATGTTTATTTTCTGCTAAAAGACTAAATGCATGTTTAACAAATCTTTTTGTTGTATAACTTTGGAAATTCTATTAAAATATTAATAATAAGATGCAAGGGTGCCAATAATGGTGACCACAACACCACGTACAAATTATATTGGTTTATTCTCCTTGTAAATTAGGACATGTAGTATTCATAAATATATATTTTGAATTGTATATGTAGGCTTCCTCTTTCAGATCACATGCTTAGGTTGATAACAGAGTTAAATTTGTACTTTGTATAACTATTTATGTAGTATCCTATGAGGAATTCGGCGAAATGCCACTGCTGAGTTTCACTCTTTTGGCTAATCTAGCCAGAAGAGTGAGTGAATGTAACACTTGCATACATAACTATCAATGTGTCACCATCTACAGATTTGAAACCCTTGAACCTGAAATGAATGCTTTAGGAACCAGAATTGAAGATGTGAATCAAATAGCACAACAACTCATTGATGCGGACCACAGGAGCAGAGACGAAATTCGCACCACTCAAGATCAGCTAAACAAAAGGTGGGCATCTTAATAAAGGAAATTTGTTTATTTTTTTGTTTTCTGGTCCATGGTTTTTGTTGTTAACATCAAATTTCAGTGTGTCCAAATTGTCAACTGCATGTTCCCATTCTGTCAGAAGCTAACTGCTTGTCACTAAGCAACCTAAACCTGCTCATTTTGTAATTGTCTTTGTACCTTGGACTTTCAGTTGTTGTATTATAAGTAACTGGTGTCCTATTTTGCTGGGATTTTTTTTTTTTTGCCATTATTGTATCTACCTAATAAATTCTTTTCTTTGGCAATATAGCAATTCTTACGTGTTCACAGTGTAAATATTTTATTGCAAAATATTAAGAAGTTAAACAAGAGGGTGAAAGATACTGGCTGTGTGTAGTCAGACTCTCCACTGTGTGTAGTATTCTATTGAAACCAAACTTCTCAGCCACACCTGAGATGCTGTGGGCAGATGTGGTAATATTTTAAAGCTTCTGGCTGGTGGCCACACTGTTGGAGTTAGTTTTGTTGGATACCTCAGGACAACATTAAATTGCAGAAACAGCTCTGGCTGTTTGTTAGTTTTCAGTAAATAACTGTTCAGAGTATTTGGGATTTTTAGAAGTTCTGGATTAGGTGCATGAAAGGGAGCCATCTTTTGACTGTGTAGTGCCACAGACCTGTTAATGTAGTACCACATGGTGGTAAGCTGGCTCAGATGTATGGAATGCCCAATAGATACACCTGAAAATCCCAAACAAGTAGCCAGGGTATCCTGGAAAAGACTAGTGGATTCTTATGCTCAAAATTACAGCTGCTTCTTCTACATCTTGGAAGTGATCCTTGACTTATAGTTTGAGCGGACCATAATGAACAAAAAACTGTGGCTAAAAGCTGTTTTTTTTTTTTTGTTTGTTTGTTTTTTTTTTGTGTGCATCTGTCATGGATGCAACACTAGACCCATTGGAGGACACTGGCAGAAAAGGAAGGTCTCTTTAAAAAATGCCTTTGATACAGTGTTAGCAGAAAGTTTTATAGGT